>NC_141044.1:43500000-43752500 GCF_052040795.2 Danio rerio
TACATTTGTTAATTTAGTGTCTTATTTCTAATGTAGTTTTAGTTGGGAATGACTTTTGTAACAGTAATATCTGACGTTTTCCAGAACAGGATCGGACAAGATCCGGCTCAAATTAGGCACTGATTGTAGTGTATTACTATTTATACTGCAGATTTGCTGGATTCTGATTGGCTGATGAGCATTCTGAGGTGTTTAGCTGTGCGTTTATCTGACAATAACCCAAGTAGTTCTGGCAGGTTTTGAACGCATTACAGCTCCATATCACTCCGCTGAATGATTAGAGTTCTTTCACAGCTACAACAGTCAGAAATCACATCAAAACACACATTCGGAGGTGTTTCGCTGTGCGTTTATTAGACAATAACCAAAGTAGTTCCGGCAGGTTTTGAACGGCTTTTAGCGCCTTATTTCAAATGTAATTTAGTTGGGAATGACTATATTGTGGTGTATTACTGTTTATACTGCAGACCTGCTGAATGCTGGATTCTGATTGGCTGATGAGCGTTCTAAGGTGTTTGGTTATTGTCAGATAAATACACAGATAAAGTAGTTCCGGCAGGTTTTGAGCACATTACAGCTCCATAATATTATTTCTTACTTTATTATACTGTTTATAGTACCTGTTAATATTAATTAGTTTTTGTGATATAGTTCGGTTTAAGTTTTAGCCTCTTTTTCAGATTGATTTCTAATGTAGTTTTAGTTGGGAATGACTATATTGTGGTGTATTACTGTTTACACTGCAGGTCTGCTGATTGCTGGATTCTGATTGGCTGATGAGCATTCTAAGGTGTTTGGTTATGGTCAGATAAATGCACAGCTAAAGTAGTTCCAGCAGGTTTTGAGCACATTACAGCTCCATTAAATTTTTCCTTGCTTAAATGAATATTTATAGCTTGTTATTTAGAGCACCTATGTTATTAAATAGCTCAATTTGTTACATTATTTGGTTTGGATTTTAATTTTAGCTTTTTTATATGAAAAAAAAGTGATTTCTGATTGATTTCTACTGTAGTTTTAGTTGTGAATGACTGTATTGTGGTGTATTACTGTTTATACTGCAGGGCTGCTGAATGCTTGATTTCGATTGGCTGATGGTCACTCTAAGGGGTTTGGTTATTGTCAGATAAAGGCAAAGCTAAAGTAGTTCTGGCAGCTTTTGAATGCATTACCGCTCCATAACAGTATTCCTTACCTTAATATTTATAGTTTATTTATAGTGCCCGTATTATTAATTAGCTCCTTTTGTTATATTATTCAGTTTGCATATGTGTCCACCATAATGACTGTACTAAATTGAGGATTTTAAGCAACACACATGGGCCTAAAATTATTGTTGTTGTACCATATGTTTGAGAATGAACAATAATAATAGGCTAATCATATTACCCTTTATTTTACATCTACAGAATTGTGAGAAAATCCTGATCTTGATTTTAAGCAAAAAAAAACAAAAAATCGTGATTCACATTTTTGCCAGAATCGTGCAGATCTACTCTCAGCTGTCATTAATACATGGAGTAAACAAAAACAAAGAGTGTGTGTATAAGCACCATCAAATGTGCTTATAATGAAAGTCAACGGGACAAAAGCAGCCACCAACAGTAAATTAGGGAGAAATAATGAAAATCTAACAATGCATCAAAGCCGATATTGTTACTAATCGTTCACACGTTCATGACTGTGATAAAAGGGGGGAAAAATCCAGTCCACAATTACTTTTCATATTGAAAATGCGTCATTTTATGTGTTTTTGTCACCATATCAGTGACATAATTTGTGATTTTGGCAATTAAAAAGTTAAAATCCTGCAATTCTCTAAGCAATTTAGTAGTTTTGATCAGGACTGAGGTTGATTAACTGATTTATGCAAATAAAATATGTTAATCTGATGCATTTTATAGCAGTTTAATTCAGTTTTCATCTCTAACATAACAAAAGGAGAGCGCATTTGAACAGTGCACAAGGGTTAACAGCAGGAATTGTGCATTGGAATAAAATAAAGTGAGGGTCGTTATTGTTTGGGCACTTACACTATTGAGCATTCAAGTGTGCATACGCACGGAGAATGCATTAGCATGCAGCCGCGTCACTGCGAGTTATTCCAGTGATCGCTGTGTGTGTGTGTGCGCGCGTCACTGAACGCAGTCGGAGTGTTTGAGACAGCAGAATGATGGAGCGCTGAAGGTCAGATCATCGGCTGCTGCTGCAAACACACACACACACACACACACACACACACACAGAATCAGTCTCGTTGCACAGCTGCTGTTTCCATGGTGACCAGCACAGATGCTGAGCAACATCACCGCGTCTCTGCTTCTTTATCAGGAGATGATGGAGTTTAATCTTCATAACATCACTGACAGCATTCGTCCAGATTTCATGCAAATGTGTGTTAATTATGGCAGCCTGAGGTGGTTTTGGAGGAGAGTGAATGGGCTGAGATCCACACAATCATCACCGTCTGCTCGCTCATGCAGAAAACACACTGCGTTCAGATGGACTTTATACACTCCGTTCAGTTCAGGCCAGAGTTGAGTAGTAATGGATTATGTGCAATCGGTGTGCAATACGAAGATTATAGAAATATTGCATGAATTCTATAAAGCTGTACCTGTACTGTGAAGTGGTGGTGAATTTATTGTATTTATTTATTTGTTTATTGCATATTTGTTTACTTTTTTATTTATTCATTTTTGGTTTATTTTTTCTTTTAGTTGTTTATTGTTTATTTACTTTTTATTCATTTACTTTTTTGTTTATTTTTTTTATTTATTTTGTTTGATTCTGTATTTTTTGTTGTTTACTTATTCATTGTTTATTTATTAATTTATTTTGTTTTATTCTATGTATTTATTTATTCGCTTATTTTGTTTATTTTGGTTTATTTATTTATTGTTCATTCATTTATTTATTATTTATATTCATTTATTTTAATATTTCTTATCATATTTAATTATTATTTGTTTAATTTTTCGGTAGTTTATGGTTTGTTTGTTTTTGTATTTATTTATGTTGATATTTGTTATATTCTGTGTATTTGTTTGTTTATTGCATTTTTGTTTACCTATTTGTTTAATGTTTATTTATTTTGGTTTATTTTTTTCTTTCACTTGTTTTGTTTATTTATTTATGTATTCATTTATTGTTCGCTTATTTATTTATTGTTTATTTACATTTATTCATTTGCTTATTTTGTTTATTTATGGTTAATATTTTTTTATTCATCATTCATTCATTTATGGTTTGTTTGTTTGTTTGTTTGTTTATTTATTTGTTCATTTATTTTTTATTGTTTATTTATTTTTTTTAGTTTGTTGTATTCTATTTATTTATTTATTTGCTTATTTTATGTATTTATTTTCATTCATTTATTAATTGTTTGTTTGTTTTTATTTATTTGTTATATTTTATGTATTTCTTTGTTTTATTTCTTTGTTTATTTGCCTATTTTTATTGTTTATTTTTCGTTTATTTATGTATTGTTCATTCATTTATTGTTTGTTTGTTAGTTTTTTGTTTGTTTGTTTATTTATTTAGTTTGTTATATTCTATGTATTTCTTTGTTTTATTTATTTATTTTGTTGTTGTTCATTTGCCTATATTTATTGTTTTTTATGTTTTGTTTATTTACTTATTTTTCATTCATTTACTGTTTGTTAATTTCGTTAATTTCTTTATTTAGTTTACATTATTTGATTATTTTTAATGCAACAGTCATTTTCAGAAGTTCTACTAATGCTTTATTTTTCGCTAAAGTAATATGAAAAAAATGTCGATTGCACTAAAACTAATCTACCGCTCCCATTAATATCTAAAAAAGCCAAAATGCACTTTCAAATAAAACTTAAATATATTATTTTATTAGAATAAATGCTGTTCTTTTGAACTTCCTGTTCATCAAAGAATCCTGAAAGATACAACGTATCAGTTTCCACAAAAATATTAATCAGTGCAATTGTTTTAAGCAATAATAATAATCCAAAAATATTTCTCAATTATGAAATCAGCACATTACACTGTAACTTGATTGATTACCTTAATTTTAAAAAAGAAAATAAACCTGTTGTCTTAAAAGCGGCATATTGACTTAAAGTGAGTAAACTCATTGCAACATGAAACTGTTAAGTTGACTTAATGGTTATAATTATGCGCATATTTAATGTACTCAATAATCTAAATCAACAGATCACTTTTTACAGTGTAATAATTTCAGATATTTAATATAATAATATTTTTACACTAGTAATAATTTCAGAAGTCTTCACGTGGCACTGAACAGTGAGTAATGATCCTGATTCAGCTTTTTTAATTCAGCTTTACATCAAATAAATAAATTACATGGTAGAATACTCTTACATGCAAATCAGCTATTTGAAATACTAATATTATTTACATTTATTACTGATTTTACTGTATTTTTTCATCGAATAAATGCAGCTTTGGACTTCTTTGAACATCACACAGACTCCAAACACCGGAATGGTATTTTCACTTTTTTTTTAGTGATATTTATAAATCATATTGTATCTTTTCATATTTGTAGTTCATATTTGTTTTCATGCATTTATCATATTTTATATATTTCTATATTTTAGCTTTAGTGATGCTTCAGAATATTAATAGCTGTTCGAGTGATGCATCAGTCGGGGAAGAATGTTGTGTAAAAAACTGCAATTGAATTGATCCGTCTCCCCTTCAGACACACTATTGAACATCAGCCGTGGGTTATTATTATTTATTTATTTCATTATTTATTGAGCGCTCAGTGTGGTGATGGCTGTGTGTGTGTGTGTGTGTGTGTGTGTGTGTGTGTGTGTGTGTGTGTGTGTGTGTGTGTGTGTGTGTGTGTGTGTGTGTGTGTGTGTGTGTGTGTGTGTGTGTGTGTGTGTGTGTGTGTGTGTGTGTGTGTGTGTGTGTGTGTGTGTGTGTGTGTGTGTGTGTGTTAGTGTTAGTTTGGTGACAGGCTGCATTGATCAACACAACAAAAAGCTCTATTTATATAGAACAATGCTTTTGGCGCAGCGTTACAGCCATTCAACTGGCTCAGTTTAAGTGACAAGACAAGTTTAGAGCCATCTTTAGTGATGGAATTTATGACGTGTGTTAATAATTTGCAGAAATGATTTAAATAAGTAGATAACTTCAGCTAGTTGTTGAGGTAGCTTATCATTTTCATGTGGATTTTCTTTAATTTCAACTACTGAAATATAAATAAACTTTAAAAATAATTTTTTTGCAATATTACAATATGTTAACAGCTAACTTTTGTACATTTATTTTTGAAAATAAAATAAAAATAAATACATAAAATGATATCAACAAAGATACAGCCTGATAAAAGCATTGTACCCTTATTATACCTAATGTATACTGTATTTTGGCCAGTGTCCAAGGCAGAATTTGGCTTTGTCTGGCTGCCAGCTAGCTCTCTGCAACTCTCACATAGTCGCCCACTGTAGCTGAGCCCGGTCAGTACCTGGATGGGAGACAACATGGTAAATCTAGGTTGCTGTGTGCAGCGGTGTTAGTGATACTCAATCTGCGTATCCTGATCTCTCGTATTGCCCCAGTATATTGATGAGGACTCGATACTGCTCACTGAGTGCATCTTTCAGATGAGACGTTAAACCGAGGTCCTGACTCTCTGTGCTCATTCAAAATCCCAGTATGTCCTTTGAAAAAGAGTGGGGGTTTAATTTGCCCACTGGCCTCTGTCCATCATGGCCTCCTAATCATCCCCTTAAGATAGTTGGCTTTATCAGTTTGTCTCCTCTGCACATTGGTGGTGGATGAGGAGATTCCCTCCTCAAGTAATGTTCAAAGCGCTTTGAGGGTCCAGAAAAACGCTATATAAATGTAAGATATTATTATTATTATTATTATTATTATGAAAGTTAAAAAGTAAATTTGAAAAACTTAAAAAAAACTTAAATAAATGATTTAAAAATATATATTTATACTAAAATATTTTTCAACAAATAAGCTTAATTTAGTACTTTCAGTTTAGGTAGACAAATAATTAAATAAATAAGTATATAAATAGATAAATACATAAATGAAAAGACAAATAAATTAATTTATAGACAAAATAAATAAATAAATAAATAAATAGACAAATAAAAAAATAAAAAAATAGACAAATAAATAAATAGACACATGAATAAATTAATTAATAAATATATAAATAGACAAATAAATAAATAGATCAATAAATAGACAAATAAATAAAAGATAAATGTATAAATAAACAGACGAATAAATAAATAAATAAATGGACAAATAAATAAATAAATAGACAAATAAATAAATAAATAAATAAATAAATAGGTCAATTTATAGACAAATAAATAATAGATAAATAAATTAATAAATAAATAGACAAACAAACAAATAAATAAAAAAGGCAAATAAATTAATGAATGAATAAATAAATAGACAAATAAATAAACAAACCAATAAATAGACAAACAAATGAATAAAAAACAAATAAATAAAAATAAATAAATAAATAAATAATATTTAAACTAGAAATACAGAATAAATTGTGGAGACAATATTTCTCCTTTTTTAATTATTTATTTTTACAAAAGTTGTAAAATGGTGGAAAAACATTTTGGTGGAACTAGTTGTTTTGTCTGTCTATATATATATATATATATAAATGGAGAGAGAGAGAGAGATTTTAGTTTATTAAGTTAAGTATGTAAACACAAAGACAAGTATATTTCTATTGCACATTTCATATACGGTGGCAATTCAAAGTGCTTTAAATAAACAAAATAATTACAGTAATTTAAAAACAGATTAAAGTGTGTTAAAAGTTCATTTTAATTGAAGTATAATTATTTTAAACTGTTCTCTCTCAGTCACAGTAACAAAAAATTCCTCTGGATGTTTCCCATGATGCCCAGGACCCCGCTCCGCAATAATGTTCTGTAATGTTATGTTGCTGCTCGGCACTTCAGACCTGTCGCTCCTCCATGTGTTGACAAGGCTCTTGTTGCCATGGAGACAGGAGGCGGTTGCCGGGGAGACCTAAGGAAGCAGGGCTACCAAGGAAACAGTGTTGGCTCTGAGGAGGAGGAGGATGTGCTAAAAATAGAAGATTTGAGGTCTGGACCAGCAGCTGATGAATGTTTCACCTCTCTGCCTTATTCTAGCCCTCATTCTGCTGCAGTTGAGCATTTTGCCGGAATCAAATAGTCTTGTTGGGTTTAATTGCTAAAACTTTTGTCACAATGTATTATAACCCTAAAAAGAGAGTCACGGTGACACAGTTGGTGGCACGATCACCTTACAGCAAGAAGGTCGCTGGTTCGAGTCCCGGCTGGGTCAGTTGGCATTTCTGTGTGGAGTTTGCATGTTCTCCCCATGTTGGTGTGGGTTTCCTCCGGGTGCTCTGGTTTCCCCCACAGTCCAAACACATGCGCTATAGTGGAAATGATGAACTCAATTGTCCGTAGTTTATGAGTGTGAATTAGCATGTATGAATGTTTCCCAGTGATGGGTTGCAGCTGGAAGGGCATCTGCTGGATAAGTGGGCGGTACATTCCGCTGTGGCGACCCCAGATTAATAAAGGGACTAAGCCGAAAAGAAAATGAATGAATGAATAATTTAAAGTAACTTACCCAACACTGGTCATAGGTTAAATTAACACGTGCAGTTGTCTTTATGTATGGTTTATTTATTAGACTTGTAAATAACAGAACATGTAAAACTTTAATGTTTAAAAATAAATCTATATGTATATATATATATATATATATATATATATATATATATATATATATATATATATATACATATATATATATACATATATATATATATATTTTTTTTTTTTTCAGGCATTTTATGGCTGTGATGAACTAGTAACATATAAATACACTTTCATAAATGATATAAATGTGTATTTAAATGTATATTATTTTGAATAATTTTCAATAAAACTGTATAAATTTTTAAAATGCACTGTAAAAGTATAATATAATACTTAAATAGACAAACAAATAAATAGTCAATTAAATTAATAAATAGACAAATAAATAAATAAATAAATAAATAAATAAATAAATAAATAAATAAATAGCCAAATAAATTAATAAATAGTCAATTAAATTAATAAATAGACAAATAAATAAATAAATAAATTAATTAATTAATTAATAAATAGACAAATAAATTAATAAATAGACAAATAAATAAATAAATAAATAAATAGACAAATAAATTAATAAATAGACAAATAAATTAACAAATAAATAGATACATAAATAGACAAATAAAAAATAAATAGACAAATAAATAAATAGAAAAATAAATAAATAAATAAACAAACAGACAAATAAATAAATAGACAAATGAATGAATAAATAGACAAATAAACTGAAATAAATAAATAAATAATCTTTAAACTAGAAATACAGAATAAATTGTGGAGACGTTATTTCTTTTTTTTTAATTATTTATTTTAAGAAAAAGTTGTAAAATAGTGAAAACTTTTTGGTGTATTTAAATGTATATTATTTTGAATAATTTTCAATTCAACAGTGTAAATTATTTTAAAATGCACTGTAAAAGTAAAATATAATAAATAATTATTCACAGTATTTTAAAGTACCCAAAATGTCAGTATTGTGCATTATCATGATACATTGAATCGTGGCATATGTTTATGTTTCGGATCTCATTCTTTCCACTGTTTATGCGCTATATTTCGACCTTGCGTTTACATTTAGTGTGTTATGTTATCCGGTGTTATAAGGAGCTGATGCTTCAGCACACTCACTGTATTCATGCATGTATGTGTGAGTGTGCCGTGTTTGAGTCTGCGCTGTGGTATTTCCATCAGTACATCTCAGCAGTCGCTTCAAGCCGTATGCTACACACGAGCACATTTAGGTCAGCCAAGAGATGCACATACATGTAGGTCAGGCTGGATGCCGGCGCTGGTCTGACGTATGGACGCTGCTGGCCCTCATTTCAGCTCTATATGACTCGCTTTATACTGACAGCACATTCACTTTCACTGTTTGACCTTATATATGTTTAAAGGAGACCAACTATGCTCGCTTTTACAAGATGTAAAATGCGTCTCGCATGTCTCTAGAGTGTGGAGTGAAGATTCAGCTCAAACGTACCACACAGAGAATGCTCTCTAGCTCTCTGAAACGTGTTGATTCTAATTGTGGTGTTTTGGTGACTGTCGCTTTAAATGCAAATGAGATTGTGCTCTTTTTAGAAGAGGGCGGAGCTACACAGTACACATACCTAAATTTAATATTGGATTAGATTAATAACGTTTCATTTTTCCCAGCACTGGTTTCTACAGGTGGTTTGTTAAACCCACTCACCTGCGTAAAGGACACATCTTAAATGTGATTGTAAGAAAGTGTCTGGTGCGAAATGGTAAAACTTTTAAAGTGTCTGGGAGATGAAAGAGTGTTTTCTACAGGTGGTTTATCAGGCCCACTCACCTGTGAAATGTGAAAAGTGTCTATATTGCAATGTGAGTTTTTCCCCCAGCTGTAATTCAGATGCACTCTTGACTGTAACTCTGGATCTGATCATTGTGAGCTGTTGTGTAACAGTGTTTGGGTCACTCCTGGGTCATTATCTCTCATGTCTGCTGCTGGATGTTTGTTTGGCTGAAACATCAGTTGCTGATGAAGGAAACGCGGTTCAGAAGTGACACTCTTATGTAACGCTGTGATGAAGGCTCTCTGTCTGCTCGTGTTAGCATGTGCTGAAGGTGTGCTGCTGACTGTGTGTCTCTCTGCTTTATTTGACTTTGTTACTTTACTCATGAATCTTTCATGCTTGTCACTCACATTTCATCTGTGTTGACGCTGATTTAACTCTACTTGAGCAATCGGGGGTACAGTGACACTGACTGAAGGATGGCTGAAGACCATTACTTTGATAATAGGTCAGTTGGTGTTTCTGTGTGGAGTTTGCATGTTCTCCCCATGTTGGCGTGGGTTTCCTCTGGGTGCTCCAGGTTTCCCCCGAAGTCCAAACACATGGGTTATTGGGGAGTTGATGAACTACGTTGGTCAAAGTGTGTGATTGAGTGTGTATGGGTGTTTCCCAGTACTGAATTGCATCTGGAAGGTCATCCGCTGTGTAAAACATATGCTGGATAAGTTGGTGGTTCATTCCGTTGTGGCCAGCCCTAATGAATAAAGGGACTAAGCCGAAAAAGACAATGATTGAATGAAATATTTATTCTAATAATGCTTCATATTGATAATGCAATTAGCATATTTTATTTTATGCAGAATGTACATATTATTAGTAACATTATCATAAGCATTTTTCAAAGAAATTAAATTTTAATAATAATAAAAAATAATAATAATAAGCTTTATTATTGTCATTAATGATAACAAAAAATAATAATAATAATAACGCAGTGTACAAATAACAAAAATATATTAATTTGGTTACAAGTATTAATTTATTATTTATTATAAATATCTATTCTAATAATTCTACAAATTGATAATGCAATTTTTATATTTTTGATATATTAAAATATACATAATTTACATATTATTAGTAGCATCATCATTAGCATTTTGATAGATTAGGAGATTAAGTTTTTTCAAAGTATTTTATTATTATTATTATTAATTTTATTAGTATTTTATTATACATTATTATTATTATTATTATTATTAATAATTTTATTATTATTATTTTATACATTATTTTTATTAGTAGTAGTAGTATTAATTTTGTTATAATAATAATAATTATTAATAATATTAATTTCATTATTATTAATAATAATAATTTATTGTTAATTCATTATTATTATTATTATTATTATTATTATTGTTATTGTTATTAATATTATTAATTTTGTTATTATTATTATTATACATTAATATTATTATTATTATTAATGATAAAATAATAATATAATAATAATAATAATAATAATAATAATAATAATAATAATAATAATGGTAATAATAATACTTATTATTATCATATATTATAATTCAGTAACAATTTGAGAACAAATATATGCTGGAATAATAGAGTACATTTAATTTATTTCGCTGTCATAAATATTATGAATACTTGGTAGAATTACTTGCTATGAAATAAATATTAATTCATTTATAATAATTATTACACTAAACAAAATAAGGCATATTATAGTTATCATAACTGTTGTTGTTGTTGTTATTAATATTATTATTTTAATCCCATTTTTCCAGGCAAGAATGATATGTATGGGAGCAATGGATACACACACACACACACACACACACACACACACACACACACACACACACACACACAAACAAAGACGCACACACACACACAAACAAAGACGCACATGTTGCTGCAGCATAAAAAAATGCACATCGGTCACTTAAACAATGACATTAACAGATTCATATATGTGTGTGTGTGTGTGTGTGTGTGTGTGTGTGTGTGTGTGTGTGTGTGTGTGTGTGTGTGTGTGTGTGTGTGTGTGTGTGTGTGTGTGTGTGTGTGTGTGTGTGTGTGTGTAATGAGAATGACTGAGGATAAAACAGAATGAGCACTGGACCCCCAAACCACGCTCATTTCAACACCGATGTACATCTACACCTTTACAGGCAGATTTTCTTTCCCAGAAAAAGATCTTGTGTGTGTGTGTGCTCTATCTGAGATCTTGTGTGCAAATGAAAGCTCATTAAGGCGTTCTTCATTATTTAGCACTGGTGTAGCCTGAGGGATGATAGTAACGTGTCACTATCTGTAAGAGGAGGAAGGAAAAAATGGATGCTGAAAGGACAACGTGGAGAAAACCAGGCAGGCAGAAAAGAGGAGGAGGAGCTGAGAAACAGGCAGCCAATCAGCAGCCACAGAAACAATCATGTGACTCAGAGAGAGGGAGAGAGAGAGAGAGAGAGAGAGAGATGTAATAACACTTTCATTTAAACAATTAATTACTATTATGTTTTAAAAATTACTCACCAAATATATTCCATTGCAATTAAAAAATAAATGTCAGTAAATACATAGTTAACACATTAAATAAATGAATAGTTCATACATTAAATGAATTATTGTATATTAATAAATGCATTAAATAAATACCAATTGATCATAGTGTTTTATCTGGCGTTTATTTTTTATTTGCTGTGTATTCTAGTAATTTGATCTAGAAATATATTTATACATATTTAAAATGCTTTGGCAATACTGTACAAACTGTCATGCTAATAAAGCAACTTGAACATTATTACAATTATACAAAACATACAAACACAATCCATCACATGCAAACTTAAAATGATCTTAGCAAAAAGCAAAGTAAAGTTTGTCTTAAAAAACTTTAAAAAAGGAAAAAATCATGCATTAATTTATGATATTAAAAATCAATTACAAAACTGTATTTTAGAGGATTTAGAGAGTCAGGACAAAGCTTGTCACGAACATTCCAAACCATCTGAATAAGTATTTATATATATATATTGTATTCTATTTTATTCTATTCTATTTCTTTTTGTTTTATTCTATTATTTTATTACTTTTTATTTCATTTTATTTTCTATTATTCTGTTTCATGTTATTTTACTCTGTTATTTTATTTTCTATTTATTTTATTGTATTGTTTATTTTGTTATGATCTTTTTTGTTTTATTCTATTATATATTATTCTATTTTATCTATTATATTCTATTTTATTCTATTATTTTATTTTTTATTTATTTTATTCCATTTTATTTTATTCTATTTTATTTTATTATTTTTAGTTTATTTTTTCTATTTATTTTTTTCTATTTTATTTTATTATTTTTATTTAATTTATTCTATTTTATTCTGTTATTTTTTATTTTATTCTATTCTATTTTATTTTATTGTGTTTATTTTATTATATTATTTTTATTTTTGTATTTTATTGTATTTTTTCTCTTCTATTTTATTTTAATTATTTTATTTTATTTATTAATATTTTTGTAATATGTTCTGTTTATTTTTATTTTTCTTTTATTTTATTACTAATATATTTTGTATTTAATTCTTTGCATTTTAATTTAAATCAGAGAGCAAAAGAGTGAATGAGAGAGAAAGAGAAATGAACAAAGAGAGAGAGAGAGAGAGAGAGAGAGAGAGCGAGAGCGTGCGCTGCTCTTCCAGTCAGCTCTCAGAGCTGCTCAGTCTATTGTTGCGTGCAGAATCCACAGCAGCAGATCCTCATACAGAAACACTCCAGCATCACATCTCAGAACTCAAGCAGAGAAAGAGGAGCATTAGCAGAATGTCCTCGCTCTCCAACCAGCAGCCGGCGTCTCCGTTCCCAGACTACAGCGAGCTCTGTAAAGTCCCCTCCATGCCCACATCTGCCCCTCCTCCGGCATGGGACTGGCAGCACGGAGACCTCAGCGCAAAGCCCAATTTCAGTGTTCGAGCTCCAGGAATGACCGACGAGGACAAACTCTGCTTTTACGAGACACCGTCAGATCTGGGGCAAAGAAACATCCCGCCGAGCGTCTCATTCGGCAGCACTGGAGACAGTCCCGAAAGCCTGTCATCCTCCTCAGCTGCATCACCGGGAAAATTCACACCATTAAAATGCATGGAGGATAACGCCGGGATGATGCTTCTAGATAACGTTCAAACACCGGTTGCACCCTTGGAGCCTCCAAACTACTGCGTGATCGGCGTAATCAATGACAGCTATTTGGAAAGCAGAGATGAGGAGGAGAAATGCGATGAAAGCGATGAAGAAGTGGATCTCCAGCCTTGTTTCATGGGTCGAGCGGAGCAGCAGAGGAAAGCCATGCGCAGAGCCATGTCTGAGTGTTCGCATCTGTCCATTCCGGCTAGTTTGGAGCTCCCTGATAAATATCCTGGAGTTCTGGATGAGTTTGCATCGCCTGTTATAGGTGCGTCTCGCCGTCAGCATGGGGCGGCTATGAAGCGCTCATTAACCGTAGCCGATGATCAGCCGCCGACTCCTCCGCCGGTACTGTCTGCCGGAGCCGCTCGCGGCGATCTGAGGAACGATCTGGATCTGTCGTGTTTTTCGATGAGTAAAAAGCAGAGCAGTTTCCCGCTCTCGCCGGTCGAGGACCTGTTGGAGGCTCCGTTCATTGAGAAAGATCAAGGAGTCGTTCTGGCCGTGCCGGTGAATGCGTGTGGTGTTAACGGGACGTGCAGGAGCGCTGATTCCACTGGCGGGATGATTGAGGGTAGGTGATGGATGCAGAATGAGTGTCAGGAGATCATACTCATAGCCTTATAACACTTACAGTTCCTGCTTTAGATTTTTACACAGCATCGAGCGTCGGGAAAACATTTGATTTGATCTGATCAACATTTCTAGGTGTTATTCAATAACAACAACCAAACCAATTATTTGTGTGTGTGTGTGTGTGTGTGTGTGTGTGTGTGTGTGTGTGTGTGTGTGTGTGTGTGTGTGTGTGTGTGTGTGTGTGTGTGTGTGTGTGTGTGTGTGTGTGTGTGTGTGTGTGTGTTTATGTATGCATGCATGTTTGTGTGTTTATGTGTGTATGCATGCATGCATGTCTGTGTGTGTATGCATGCATGTGTGTGTTTATGTATGTTTTATGTATGTATAATAAATAGGTTAGTTAAGGCTACATAAAGACATTTGTTAAGAACAATTTGTCTTTGTGCAAGTTTTATGTTTAATTAAAGAGTAAATCATTAAAGCTTAGATCAGTGTTTTGCCTTATTCTTTTAGTTTTGTGGCAAGTAGCTGTGTAATAAGTGGAATGATGTTCATTTAGCTGGTTGTCGTCACAGAATAGTTTAATAAATTTTTTGTTGTTTTGACAGGTTGACAGATTTAATTTGATTTATAATTATTTAAAATATATTTTTTTCATTTGAATTTTTTTTTATTTTAATTGTATTAAATTATACTTTTTATTTTAATTTGATTAGTTTTATCAATATAAATCTAAAAGTAAATATCATTTTAATTTTTTTATAAAATTTTACTTTTATTAATTTTATTTTAATTTAATTTAGTTTTATTTTATTTTTAAATAAATTAATTAAATTTATTTATTGACATTTTATTCTCAATTTAATTTAATGTTCATTTTTTACTTTTCATTTAAATTAAATTTAAATTTCTATTATTTTTATTTGTATTTAGTTTATTTTTATTTTATTTTTGAATTAAATAAAATTTTAAATACAATTTATTTATTTTAATTTAATTTATTGTAAATTAATTTTATTAATTTTTTATTTAATAAATTTTTATTTTATTTTGTTTGTTTTTTGTTTTTATTTTGTTTTTGTTTTTTGTTTTATTTTATTTAATTGTTTCATTTTTTATATTTAATTTAATTTTGTTTAATAATTTAATAATTTATTTTATTTAAATTTAGTTTTATTTTATTTTTTTAATTACATTAAATTTAAATAAAAATTTATTTATTTAAAATTAGTTTTATGTAATTTATTTTACTATTTTTTTTAATTTTGCAATTTTATTTTTATTTTATTTTTTATTTTTAATTTAATTATTTAATTTAACAATTTTAATTTTTTTTTAATTTAATTTAGTTTGTTTTATTTTTTATTTAATTGTTTTTTATTTAATTTATTTTAATTTAATTACATTTTTAATTAATTTATATTTAATTTTATATTTAATTTAATTTAATTTTATGTTTATTTTGTTTTATTTTATTTTGCAACTTTGTGACCAACAGAAAATGTAAACGTCTCATCTGAGTTATTGTACTTGATTACACAGACGCTGTCCTAAAAGAGTTTAGTCTCTAATAATGTGTCATACTTGCAAAACTAAAACATCATAATTGGTGTTTAACAAGACAAATTTGTTTTGTTCTTAGAAAGACATCCCTAATTTTAGGCTATAATGAGAGGATCATTTCTAAAAGCACAACATGACATTAATGATGTTCGATACTCAAACAGAGCCTCAGAAACTGGTTGAATTGGAGTTCTTCTTGAAGGTGAATGGTGTAGCAGACACAGCATGTGATGCAAATATATAATCTGGCACAGAGAAAACTGGTTGTTGCGCTGATATTGCTGCATCTCTAGATTTAGGCTATAATCAGAGGATGATTTTTCAAACATGGCATAATTATCCTTATAAATGGAAATGGAGCCTCGGAATGCATGTAATGGTTGAATTGGAGTTTAATGGTGTAGCAGAAACAGTACTGTATGTGATGCAAATATAGTGAGTGTTGAGCGTGTACGACACAATCACGCCACTGCCAAACGCATGCTCATTACCGGCTGCAGACGAGCCAGAGTAAGTCATTTCTGCCCTGATTTCCTGGAGTTAAACCCACCCCTCAGCTAATCCAGGTCACACATGATTTCTGCATGTTTAATGATAGATAGACGCACTCTTGTGCTCAAAAGCTGACCCTTAGAGCAGTCTTTGGGTTCTATAATGAGAAATAAAGAGTAGTTTAATGCATTGTTCGTCTTGAATGAAATGCATTGTGCTAAATGTCTAGCCTCATGGGATGCAATGCAATGGCTCATTAAATAGTTAGAAATGCATGCGTACATCATGCATCATGGATGCATGATGGCTCATATTCATTTGATTTGGGATTTGTATTTTACAGAAAGGCATGTGCATTGGATGCATTGTACATCGCATTAGGTAAAAGCACTGTAAATGAAGATGACAGCAGTTTTTTGTTTGTTTTATTACACAAATAATCAAATTTGTGTGGTCAAGCAGTGCACAGAGAAATCTCTGTTGTGCTATTGAGAAATGAGAAAGTAAATGACACTCATTGTGAAAAGCTCAACGCCTCTAGGGGATGCAAACATGGCAGATTAAACGCATGAAGAGGAAGGCATGTGTGCTAATGATGCTCAGTTGTAGCATGCATATTCAAGTTAATGTCTTTGGTTTTTGGTTTGATTCATGTACAAGAGGATTTATTGGTTTTATATACATTCCTCATTGAAATGAGCAGTACAGTAGATCATGTTTAATGGATGCATCGCAAACATAGACTGTAAAATATATGGACGTGGTATCCGTGACGTCACCCATAGGTTTCTGAACACTGCAAAAGCAGCTACAAGTAGGCGCGGTCACCATTATTTTCGCACGTCATCACACCCACCATGGCATACCAAACAAGGGCAAAGAGGCGGAGAGTGGGCGGAGCTACAGACACCTGCTGGCATTTTGCTTGGACCTGGCTTAGAGACACTTTACTTTGGGAGAAACGGTTAATACTTCATTACCTGCGACTCGTTTGTGTTCTGACCACATGTGCTTGGCTGTGTACTACATCAATAAAGTGTTTAGACTTTTAAAAACACTGCTATAATACACAGAGCTAAACGCAAAATACGTCCAAACACTTCAGATGTAGTCTGTGTAGTCTAGTAAATGCAAGACTGTTGATGAACTCCACGCATAACACTGTATGACAACGCTTCAGACGGCTGTTCTAGAGCCTGCAGCTAATCAATCTGTCAGATTCTGGAGTGCATTACAGCTCTAAAGACAATTATGAATGATAAATAATCTTAAATAAAACAAATGCATGTATAGAGATGGTATACAAGTATATAACTTCACTCACCTTGGAAATGGAGGCAACTTGAATGGTTTGTGAGCACAATTAAGTGCACACAGCATGCCATATCATCTGATAAATGTAGGAAAAAAATCCCAAAAGGCAACTGACTGTGTAGAGAAACATTAACCAAAACAAAAATGCGATGTACATGCCGAGTTCAGCAGCTAATCAGCCGGAGTCAGTTGAGATGAAGTGATGGCGATCAGCGAGACCTAGCTGTCACTCAAGTGGCCACGCCCTTAATTATGCAGCCTTAATATAACCTAATATAAATGAAACGGATGAATTATAAAAATATTCACCCCCTCTCACAGTTGTTATGAAGGTTAATCATAGCTATATGCACCCACACTATCTTCTGTATCAGGCTGTAAACGTGTTTATCAGCTGTAAAAATGGCCAATTAAGCATTGCAGTCAGAAATCACCTGGATTTCCTGTAGCCACCCCCCAAGGCGAGTCGATGAATTGCAGTTTTAGTTACTCCCGTGTTGGCTTCCCGAGGGGGAGCGGGAGGTTGCTGCTTGATCACAAACCACGTTAAATAAAAACTCCTTAAAGGGACAGTTCACTCACATTTAAAAACATTTGTGTTCTGTGCTAAAGACAGAGAAGATGAAATGTCAAAACAAGACTAGCAAATTGATCAGTAAAAGCAACAAAAGAACAAGTATTCAAGGAATAAAAGCAAGATAATTTAGATACTGTAGCTCTTTAAAATGGACTGAGGCTGCTTTCACACCTGTGAACCGATTCAGTTGTTCTGAAACAGGGATTAAAATGGTTACACTGTTGCTCTTTGCTCTTGGTGCGGTTCACTTTCACACTGCAAAGTTTCTAAACGGACCAAAAGAGCTAAAACAAGTCACGTGCGAGTAAACTCTCCTCACATTTTGTCCAAGTTTCATGGTTTATTTTGCAGAGTCCCGCTCAGCTGTAAGGGTGCGCACGACGTGTCTGAAGAGCGAGGAGGGATGCGGTGAGAAGGGTGAGCGACGTATTTGAGGACCGGGAGGGAGACGCGAGATTACCGGGAGATTATCACTCGTTTGTGGGCATCCGAGACTCTCTGTGCATTTGCAGGACACTCGGGATGTCTGTTAAATGACCTCCCGCCCTACTCATAATTCTCTCTTCATATAGCCGTATGCCTATTATATCCATTAAACACTGTGATATAGCCGGGCTCCTATCATTTGCTTTCTCACTACAATCGATCCGCTCCAGAGTTCGTTTCAATCGAACCGAGACCACCTCATTCAAGCGATATCGGAGCGATTGTTTTGTTGTGGATCCGAGTGTGATTGCTGGTTTCACATATGCCAAACGAACCGCGCTAACCGGGCAAACGAGACAGGTTCCCAAACGAAAGTTTAGGTGTGAAAGCACCCTCAAACACAGAAATAGAGGAAGGAAGTCTAATGTGAGAGGCAGAATGTTATAGTTTTTTATTTGTATATTTTAATAGTTATAAGTGTCCTCTGTTTATATTACTCTGTAATTGCATTATGGGATGTTGATCTCTGCTCTGTCCACTTCTGATGTAAAAAAATCAACTCTGCAGTTTAGCAAAGTGACTTTATTAACATTTTAGTTATTTAAAATAATATCAGGAGGCGACGCAGTGGCGCAGTAGGTAATGCTGTCGCCTTACAGCAAGAAGGTCGCTGGTTCAAGCCTCGGCTGAGTCAGTTGGTGTTTCTTTGTGGAGTTTGCATGTTCTCCCTGCGTTTGTGTGGGTTTCCTCCGGGTGCTCCGGTTTCCCCCACAGTCCAAAGTCCGTAGTGTATGAGTGTGAATGAGTGTGTGTGTGTGGATGTTTCCCAGAAATGGGTTGCAGCTGGAAGTGCTGGATAAGTTAGTGGTACATTCCACTGTGGCGACCCCGGATTAATAAAGGGACTAAGCCGAATAGAAAATGATGGAATGAAAATAATGTAAAATAAATAATATGTAGAGAAATAAATCTGTAAAATAACAGAAAATGTGCTGCAGTTTATTACAAGGTGTCTGTAGTGTAATATACAACACCAACCCAGACAATACAGCACTGCACACTGATGCACATGATAATGAAAGTCACTTTTTACAACTTCTCAAGGTTAAAAGTTGCATTAAGAAGGATCAAGATGCCATAATGCAACTCAAAAGCAGAAATAAAAGGGAAGAAATTAAAACATGAAGCACAAAATATGTAAAACTGCTAAATTCTGGATATTTTCTCCGTCTGTGCCATCTTTGACATTAATACAGTGACTTCCAGCTCTCAGACACAGCGTTTCCTCCTCTGTTTTGTGTGAATCTGGTGTGTTTGTGATTATAAAAGCACCTGAGTCATGCAGAAACTGATCAGCTTAAAGCAGGAGAAGCGTTTCATACACACACACACACACACACACACACACACACAATGCTCAAATCTGGTGACAGATTAACTTTAATACAGGATGCAGTATCTCTGCATGCTGGGAAGCGTGCAACAGAGAAGTGCTGCTGGAATATCAGTGATGTGGGATTGTATTTATTCATTTCTGGCTCGCTATATTCAAATCTATTGTGTGCAAAATGTGGATAAATATGCAAATACTGTTGAATACTTTTAAATCAGTCCTGACTGATCTGAGAGCTTAGAAGGGAACAGGTTAAAGGATTTACTGAGACAATAAGGTCGTGTTAGTTCATACTTTAATGATCAGCAATGCTTTTATTATGGTATTTATTCATTTTTATAAATTTTAGTTAATAAAAATGCAACTGTGTCAGTTATTGATAGCTCAAGCTCATTAAATAATAAATAATACTAACAGCAATTGTCATTGTTAGTTTATTAAATAATAAATTTGTATTGTAATGTGGTACAATTGACTATTATTTCACTATGAGATGGGCAGATATTGTTGCATTAAATGGCTCCTATATTGAAAATCATCTTTTGTAAGCTGTTTGGACAGAACTGTGTGTAAATGCAGTGTGTCCACTGTCATATTGGGGGCATATAAACACAATAAGTCTCTTTTTTTAAATTTCCTGATGTTAAAATAAGATCCAATTCACTTCCATTTTAAAGCTGATTGCAACATAGGAGTGCGGTTTCCCCACCCATCGATTTGATTGACAGCCACATATTAACATGTCTCCGTAGTAAAGTGTTATCAGATCAAGACAGTAGTGCGCAATGCAACTGAGATTAAAAGATCTGTTCAGCGCTCTGTGATCATCAATCATCATTAAACGTGATCAAGAATGAGGTTCACTAGTTTAACACGTTTTTAAAATAGTTCATGTGTGTAATGAATTACAGCGATTTTACCGTCTTTACGTTTGTCAGTTTGTGGGCGTTAAATCAGGTTTATTTTGTACATTAACGTAACAAATATTCACACAGCAGTGGATATTAACTTGTATCCTGTCACATTTGCCGTGCAAAAACAGTACAAAGTTAAACACGCGCTGTATGTTGTGTGTGTGCGAGCAAGCGAGTGTGAACTTTGTAACAACGTTGCAGCATCACAACAAATACATCAAATAATCATTGGGAAAGTTCTGACTGTATTTCTCGCAAACATTATGCAGGATCTGCTTTCTTCGTGTCTGTCACTGTGCTGTTTATCTGACACAGCCGAGGTGGAGATATACAGTAGGCACACTCTGGCAGGCACTTGGGAACAGTGGGCGGGGAGAACCAGCTCATTTGCATTAAAGGCACAGGCAATAAAAACAGCTAGAGTGTGTTCAGAGCAGAAAATCCAATATTCTGAAAGATATAATCACTAATCTGATGGGTGCTTTGAGCTGAAGCTTTACAGACACATTCTGGAGACATAAAAGACTGATCTTAAATAATGAAAAGGGGGTAAAATAGGTGCCCTTTATTTAATTATAATAACGTTTATTGTATATAGCACATTTAAAAAAAATAGCACATCTCAAAGTGCTTTATGAACATATAAAAAGTGCAAAAGTAAAAGATAAATACAATGATACATGCATAATAGAACAGACAATAAAAAAACAATGCAATTATAATTAAAGTACAGAAATAATTGTAAAAAATCTGATAAAAGATACCCTAAAAAGTCAGCTTTGGACTTCCCCTTGGCCCTTAAAACCGAGTGTAAAGGGGAACGGCTTCAAAATTTACCCCTAAGATTTGGGACAGCACTACAACTCCAGCGCACGTCATCAGATGTCATCGTGATCCCTTGTTTTATATGAGATCAGTCGATTCCGACTGCTGCAGTTATTCCTGTTGTTGTTTTTTTGGTGTTTGTCTTCAGGAAATCGCTGAAGGCTTATATTATGTTATCATAATGATCTAGTGTGGCAATAAGATCATAACTATATTGCGCATTTAACACCGTGGCCATATTCATCAATGTAAACACAAGAAAACAACATTAATATTATAGCAGACACTGTAAACAGCTCATTCCCAGCCACTAGACCAGGGGTCGGCATCCCAAAATGTTGAAAGAGCCATATTGGACCAAAAAAAACAAAAAACAAATATGTCTGGAGCCGCAAAAAATGTAAAGCCTTATATAAGCCTTATAATAAACGATACACATGCTGTATGTATCTATATTAGCTATATTAGCCTACTATCAAAATGACTAAGTTGGCTACAAATAAATAATGAGCCTTCATGATTAAATAGCCACTAAAATCAGGTGGTTGGTGTTTATTTAGTTGTCATTTAAACACTTCAGCACAGCCTCTTGTCTTTTAGTGTTATTAATTTGATCATTTCTTCTTGCGGCCCATCAGAGTTCACATACCTGCATAAAAGCGCATTGAATATCGGTCACATCACAGGCAATTGAGTATGCTGGCACTGAATTAATGTTCTTGGTTTGCTGATCGGTGATGTTACCTACCATTTTAATAGCCCTTTCCTTCACTGTCTTAGTGGAGAAAGGTATATCTTTATTTTTTTGTATTATCTTGGTTTTGTTTTTAAAGTTTGCAAAAAGGTGTTCTAATATGTCATACCATCTGTGAACGGTTTTCCATGCTTTATTATCTCCTGGTTTGTTCACAACAGCCACCTGCCTGGCATCCCACCCTGCTGATAGAAACGTGTGTCGCAGGCTATGACGCAAATCTTCGCTGACAGAAATGTTGAAATTAAATATTAACTCTACACACTTTTACAGCATTTGAAAACGCTAAAAATGTTTGTCCTCCTATAGAAATCATATTAAAACAAAAAATATATTGACCTCCCCCATCTTTTTCCATTTTCAAACATTTTTGAAAAAGCTTCAGGGAGCCACAAGGGCAGAGCTAAAGAGCCGCATGCGGCTCTAGAGCCGCGGGTTGCTGACCCCTGCACTAGACATTACTGACCGGGTAATCGAGTGTCAGAATGTTGTGGGACTGCTGCACAGGAGTTATGATTATGGATTATAGATCGGCAAATTTAGTTTTTATTTTAGCGTTTGACGGTAACAACCTTATGAATATATTAAAACGTGTTTGTTTGTTGTAAAAATTCATAACAATGACTAAAAATAGTAATTTGTGGATCTCCTTAATTGCAGTGATTCTGGCTGGTGTATTCTGGGAAATTTTCTTACCCTTTGGTTTGGGGTGTGGTTCTGAAAAATCTTTGTTCGAATAGCTTTTCACCCCTTCCCTTTAGTCCTACGCCTTCAAGCTAAAAACAGAATTGGGACACCACTACCCCTTGGCGTGAACACGCAAAATCAGGGATAGGGGTAAGGGGTAGAATTTTGATTGGGCCTTAATGAACAGGATAAATGACTTTAGCGTAATGGGTTCATACCTAAATCATCTGTTGTGCTTTCTCAATGTTTAAACATGAAATGCAATAGTTGTGGCCAGTTGCATAAAGCATCTAGTTAAACATGCTCTTACTTTCAGATTAAAGTTAGCCCTACTTGTTGGTGACTGAGTTTTAAAAAGTGTGTAATGAAAAAGATAAGCATGACATGTCTGACGTTTTAAGAGCAGTCCATGTTTAGCTATAGATTTGTGTGCTGTCCTTCAACACAAGGACATGAGGCATCCCGAAGAGATGAGTTGTGTTTTTAATGGATCTGCCATTGAGTGTGAAGTGTTATTACTGATGGACAGCATCTCTCTGACCTCAGAACAGCTCTAGTCTTCCCCTGTCAGCCTTTTCCACTCATCCGGCTCTCCATTCTGATTCACTGATGGCATCATTCTTCTGTTCTCACTTATTTGCATTCAGTGCAACTCCCCAATTTCCCCATCATTTTGTTCAGATGCTACATATGCTGATGGTACAGTGCTGAGCAAGAAGAGTGCACCCCTCACAGATTTCTCTTTTACATTAAAATGTTCCACATAATGCTGAGTAATATGTTTGTGCATGTACTGTACATTAGACAAAACTGATGAACTAATCCAGGGTGGCCAAACTCTGCCAAAAACCAATAATGTATTATTAATAAAATAAAAATAAAATGCAGCAATCATTAATAAAAAAAAAAAATACTGTTAATTATTAATAAAATATAATGCAGTAATTATTCAAATAAAAATAAAATACTGTTAATTATTAATAAAATAAAAATAAAATACTGTTAATTAATAAAAAATAAAATACTGTTAATTATTATTAAAATAAAATAAAATACTGTTAATTATTATAAAATAAAATACAGTTAATCATTAATGAAATATAATGCAGTAATTAAAATAAAAATAAAATACTGTTAATTATTAATAAAATAAAATACTGTTAATTATTATAAAATAAAATACAGTTAATCATAAATGAAATATAATGCAGTAATTAAAATAAAAATAAAATTAATTATTAAATTAATCGTTAATTATTAATAAACTAAAAATAAAATACTGTTAGTTATTAATAAAATAAAATAAAATACTGTTAATTGTTATTAAAATGAAATACAGTTAATCATTAATAAAATAAAAACAGTTTATTATTAATAAAATAAAAAATAAAATACTGTTAATTATTAATAAAATATAATGCAGTAGTTAAAATAAAAATAAAAAAATTGTTAATTATTAATAAAATAAAAATGAAATACTGTTAATTATTAATAAAATACAATGCAGTAGTTAAAATAAAAATAAAATACTGTTAATTATTAATAAAATAAAATAAAATACTGTTAATTAAAATTTTGTAATTATTAATAAATAAAAATAAAATAAAGTTAATTATTAATAAAATAAAAATAAAATACTGTTAATTATTAATAAAATAAAAATAAAATACTGTTAATTATCAATAATATTTAAAAATAAAATATTGTAATTATTAATAAATAAAAATAAAATAAAGTTAAATATTAATAAAATAAAAATAAAATACAGTTAATTATTAATAAAATAAAAATAAAATAATTTGAATTATTAATAAAATACACATACTATTTTGTTGTTTAATATATTTAAACTTTTACGCATGGAATCGTGTGAAGTCTTCTCTTTATTATTTTATTAGTGTCCTTAATGTTTGTTTGGCTTTTAATAAAATAAAATAAAATACTGTTAATGCTGATATTGATTTGAAATGTGCTGTTGTTGTTTAAGATATTTAAACTTTTAAGCATGCATTCTTCCTCCTGTTAATTATTTCATTAATATTATTTATCTTTTGTTCGGCTTTTAGATTCACACACTATTAATCTGATTTTGACCCTTTTTAATTGTTTATTTTCTACCAGAAAACTCTGAGAAGAACAAGCCGGAGGTGAACAAAATGGACCCTGTCCAGAAGTTTGATGAATTTGACATCTTCAGCAAGACAGAGAAAGATCAGAAGATGGAGACAATAACAGAGAAAGACAAATCTGAGCCCAAACAGACAACCAAAGCAGAAAACACAGAACCTCTGGACAAAAACAAAGAGGTGGAGAAGAAAACGGATGAAACCGTTCACCATGTTGAAACGCCAGTGAAAGTGGAGAAGATTGAAAAAGTGGAAAGAAGCACTAAAGATGAGATGGAAAAATCTGCAATGGTGGAGAAAAGCACTGATTTAATAGAAAAGACAGAAAAAACAGCAGAGTTCTCCCCAAAGAAAGAGGTGCCGGTGGAGAAACAAGAGCTGAAGAAAGAAGAAGTGAAAGTCGAGAACAAATCAGAGCAGAAAGATGATGTGAAGGAGAAAGCTGAACAGAAGACCCAACAAGACAAAACAGAGGAGGAGAAAGTAGAAGAGAAAGCAGAAAAGAGCGAACCGGCTGATAAGAAACCTGCCAAAGCTGAGACGAAGGATGACAAAGCCAAAAAAGCAGCTGCTAAACCCTCAGCGGCCAAACCTGCGCTAACCAACGGTGCTCCTGGAAAAGACTTGAGCAGTCCTGAGAAGAAGACCAAGGTTTGTCCAAACTTTCTGCCATGTCTTTTTGTCCTCCATCCACCCTCCGGCTTCTGCTTATTCTGTTTCTAAAGCATATCATTCCCTGAAGCACAGAGGAAATGTAATTACCCAGATAATTAATCAGGTTAGCAGGATAAATACATGTTATTTTGGTGTCATTTATTAGCTGTGATCAGTTTTTTTGTGTTAGATTTATATATAAAGTAGATATGAATGAAAGGTATAGATATAATCCTGTTAATTATTAATAATAAAATGGACGATGCAGAACAGGAGCTTCTGCTTATGAGTTTTATTCAGTTTCTAAAGCAAATGAATCCCAAACAAAAATAAATGAATCGGGTAGGGGAGTTTAACAAGAACCACATGTTATTAACCATGTTTATATATAAAGTAAATATGAATGAAAAGTATGAATAAAATGCAGTTAATTATTAATAAAATATAAATAAAATACAGTTAATAATCAAACAGACGATGCTTCTCCTGACGAGTTTTATTCAGTTTCTAAAGCATGTTAATCTTGAATAGCAAGAACCATTAATAAATGTGTTATTTTGCTATTATTTAGCAGCTGTTATTTTTTTAAATTAGTAAATATAAATAAAAAGTACAAAAAACAACTAAAACTTAAATAAAACTACAATTAATTATTAATAATAAAACTAATAATGCAGAATATGAAAATTATATATATATAATATGCATCACGTCAGTGAAATATATTTATTCAATTTCTGCATTGTATTTTTATTTTTCAATGAATATCGAGTTTTATCAATTGTTTTGTATTTTTATTTACTTTTTAAAATAACTTTGTTAAACATTTCATTATTGTTTATATTTAGGTTTCATTTATTATAATTTTGGTTCAGTTTTAGTTGTTTATTTATGTCCAGTGCAAAACGTTTTAAGTTTAAACGTATTAATTGTGACTATTTAGTCAAACAATATTGCATTTTATAATATTTTTATTATTTATTTCATTTTAATGCATTTAAAATGTTTTAATAATTTCAGTTTTATCATTTCTATTTTGTTCCTTTAAAGACTCTTAAAATCTCAGCATTTTTTTTTTGATGAAGCAGATTGAACTGAAATCAGAAAAGTCCTCATACTCTTAGGCAACTTTATGTTTACTATTAAAGGGACAGTTCACGCAAAAATAAACATTTACACACTGTTGACTCACTCTCTGCTGTTTCCTAAACTTTGAGTTTCCTTTTTTATCAGTTGAACACAAAAGAAGAGATTTTGAAGAAACCTGTAACCATTGACTTCCATTCATTCATTCATTTATTAACTTTCTTGCCGGCTTAGTCCAATGAACCGCCAACTTATCCAGCAAGTTTTTACGCAGCTGATGCCCTTCCAGCCGCAACCCATCTCTGGGAAACATCCCCACACACACACACATACACACTCATACACTACGGACAATTTAGCCTACCCAATTCACCTGTACCGCATGTGTTTGGACTGTGGGGGAAACAGGAGCACCCAGAGGAAACCCACGCAAATGCAGGGAGAACATGCAAACTCCACACAGAAACGCCAACTGAGCTGAGGCTCGACCCAGCGACCTTCTTGCTGTGAGGCGACAGCCCTACCTACTGCGCCACTGCTTCGCTCCCATTGCCTACCATAGAAAAACAATTACTATGGAAGTCAATGGTTACAGGTTTCCAACATTCTACAAAATAACTTTTATTGTGTTCATCAGACGAGAAAGAACAGGTTTGAAAGTAATAAGGGATGAGTAAATAGTTTTTGTGTGTGAACTGTCTCTTTAATATGTCATGATGCTTTTAATGGCCTGCGCTGCTCATGTCACTGCTCTCATCACTTGTCTTTATTTTGTTTTTTGTTCCTCATTTTCCATCCATGCGTTGGGTTTGCCGTCCATCCATGCAGCCTGTTGCTGGATTAAGCAAACCCAGCTCTGCCAAGCCCCGCCCCAGCTCCGCCTCCACCGCTACAGCTGCCCCCAAGCGTCCAACCGCTACCTCAGCCTCCAGCGGCCCCGCCCCCATCAGTAAAAAAGCCCCTGCACCCAAAACATCCGCTGCACCCGCGGGCACCAAACGGCCCGCCACGGCCACAGCACGACCCCCCACCGCCACCACAGCGGCCAGAGACGTCAAGCCCAAGGTGAAACTCCTTGTGTTTGTGTGTGTGTGTGTACTTGTTTTTATGTTATGATGGGGACTTAAACTGAATGCAGCCAGACTTATGGAGAGTAAAATTATGTGTGTGTTCAGCTGCTGCTGGTTTGCTCTGCTTATTCACATCAACTTCACATCCAACCTTCTGTTCAGTGCTGCAAAAGTGTGAGATCATTTTTCTGAGAAAACTGTGTTATGTTCAGCAAGGCTGTGTTTATTTATTCAAAAACACAGAAAAATGGTCATATTGTGAAATGTTATTACTACCCTTTCTCTTTGACTGGTTATTTTATATATGAACTGTATTGCTGTAATGCAAACCTGATTATATATATATATATATATATATATATATATATATATATATATATATATATATATATATATATATATATACTCTCACCGGCCACTTTATTAGGTACTTGTTACAAGTACAAGGGTTTACCCCCTTTTGCCTTCAGAACTGCCTTAATCCTTCATGTCAGAGATTCAACAAGCTACTGGAAATATTCCTCAGAGATTTTGCTCCATATTGACATGATAGCATCACACAGTTGCTGCAGAATTGTCGGCTGCACATCCATGATGCCAATCTCCCGTTCCACCACATCCCAAAGCTGCTCTATTGGATTGAGAGCTGGTGACTGTGGAGGCCATTTGAGTACAGTGAACTCATTGTCATGTTCAAGAAACCAGTCTGAGATGATTGAGCTTTATGACATGCTGCGTTATCCTGCTGGAAGCAGCCATCAGAAGATGGAGACACTGTGCTCATAAAGGGATGGACATGGTCAGCAGCAATACTCAGGTAGGCTGTGGCCTTGATGTGAAGCTTAATAGGTACTAATGAACCCAAAGTGTGCCAAGAAAATCTCCCCCACACCATTACACCACCACTAGCCTGAACCGCTGATACAAGGCAGGATGGATCCATGCTTTCAAGTTGTTGAGGCCAAATTGTGAGCCGAGCATCCGAATGTGTCAGCAGAAATGGAGACTCATCAGAGCAGCAACGTTTCTCCAATCTTCTATTGTCCAGTTTTGGTGAGTCTGTGTGAATTGTAGCCTCAGTTTCCTGTTCTTAGCTGACAGGAGCGGCACCCGGTGTGCTCTTCTGCTGCTGTAGCCCATCCGCCTCAAGGTTGGACGTGTTGTGTGTTCAGAGATGCTCTTCTGCAGAGCTCGGTTGTATCGAGTGCTTATTTGAGTCACTGTTGTCTTTCTATCAGCTGGAACCAGTCTGGCCATTCTCCTCTGACCTCTGGCCTCATCAACAAGGCCCACAGAACTGCCGCTCACTGGATATTTCCTCTTTGTCGGAGCATTCTCTGTAAACCCTATTGATGGTTGTGCGTGAAAATCCAAGTAGATCAGCAGTTTCTGAAATACTCAGAGCAGCCCGTCTGGCAGCAACAACCATGACACGTTCAAAGTCACTTAAATCTCCTTTCTTCCTCATTCTGATGCTCAATTTGAACTGCAGCAGATCGTCTTGATCATGTCTACATGCATAAATGCATTGAGTTGCTGCCATGTGATTGGCTGATTATATATAGCTATATACAGTTGAAGTCAGAATTATTATCCCCCATTTATTTTTCCCCCAATTTCTGTTTAACAGAGAGCTGATTTTTTTCAGCACATTTCTAAACATAATAGTTTTAATAACTCATCTCTAATAACTGATTTATTTTCTCTTTGTCATGATGACAGTAAATAATATTAGACTAGATATTCTTCAAGACACTTCTATACAGCTTAAAGTGACATTTAAAGGCTTCACTAGGGTAATTAGGTTAACTAGGCAGGTTAGGGTAATTAGGCAAGTTATTGTATAACGATGGTTTGTTTTTTAGACTATCACAAAATAAATAGCTTAAAAGTGCTAATAATATTGACCTTAAAATGGTGTTTAAAAAATTCAAAACTGCTTTTATTCTAGCCGAAATAAAACAAATAAGACTTTCTCCAGAAGTAAACATATTATCAGACATACTGTGAATATATCCTTGCTCTGTTAATAATGTTAATAATTCTGACTTCAGCTGTATAACTATTATATATACTGATTATATATAACTGTAGTATCCAGTATCTATGTAGAAGTCAGAAAATTCATTGGTTTAAAACCTAAATAAGCCTATCTATATCTGTAGATGATGTTTTGGTATCAGGCTCTTAAATGATTTAATGTCTTTACATGTGAATGCTCAGTTCAAGACCTCCCTCTAGTGGCCAATCAACTTAACTGCACCACCTCCTTCCTCCAATACAATATGTTTAATGAATATTAGAAGAATAAAAAAAAAACTCCTTGATTTTAATCACTATTGGTTACAAAAGTTTTAAATATTAAAATGTTGAGACGTATGATAGGAAATGTGTATTCTGAAAAATTAAAAAATAATTTTGGTAAGGTGATAGTGCACCCACAAAAAATGCCATCATTACTCATCCTCCACTTGTTCCAAATCTGTTGTGCAAAAAAAAAAACAAAAAAAAATAGTTGTGCGATATATTGTCACTAAAATTATTGCTATAAGTTGTCATTTGATTTTATGCATGTTAGCAGTTATAATTTCAGTGCATGATAGGAAAGGTTAACCTGCAGAACTTTTTGTGCATTACTCTGAATAAATTTAGAGATGACCGATTATAGCACTTTTTACAAGACGTAAAATGCATCTCTGATGTCTCAAGAGCAGTGATGGGCAAACTCGGTCCTGGAGGGCCGTAGTCTTGCACAGTTTAGCTCCAACTCTAATCAAACACACCTGCTTTTAGGTTTCTAGTGATCTTGAAGACACTGATTAGCTTGATCAGGTGTGTTTGACTAGTGTTGGAATAAAACTCTGCAGGGACACCGGCCCTCGAGGATCAAGTTTGCCCATCCCCTGCTCTAGAGTGTCTGTGTGTTTCAGTTTGAACTCAAAATAGCACACAGATAATTTTCCTAGCTCTCTGAAACTGACCCTTTTAGGCTTTGATCCTAATTGTGGTGTTTTGGTGACTGTCGCTTTAAATTTAAATGAGATTGCGGCCTTTTTAAAAGAGGGCGGAGCTACATAATTCTATGTGTCAGCATAGTGGCAGATTCAAAACAGCTGCTTCCTACTCAGGGCTGCTGTTTATGTTAATGAGGGCGAGATGGGCACCTAGTGGGCGGGGCTTTCCCCCTCTGAAGACGCGTACAAAGGGAGTATGTCAATCACAGTGTTTCTGCAGGCTGTTTTTATCAAGTCTGATTATAATGAATACAGTTAATACGTGTTTATCATTAGAGACTGGAGATACTCACATATTGCTGACACACAACTGTGTTTAACCAGTTAAACTTCGCGGACCCGGTACGTCATCGACTTCCGCTTTAAGATTTAAAGGGCCAGCATTGCACCAGACCCCCTTAAACCCTTTATAAAAGTGAGCATAATAGCTCTCCTATACTGTAAGTGTAAGTCGTGCCATCATAATATCCAATGCCTGTGGGATGGTGTGTTTCCATTTAGGTTGTAAACTGGAGGATCATCTTTGGAGCGGATGTACAGTATCCTCTGCTTGTTATTAATATGAATTTTTCTTTTTTCTCTTGTGTTTGACAGACGCTCACAGAGAAGCGTCCACTGGTGCCCAAGCCCAGCACTGCTCCCTCTCGACCCGCTGCAGACAAACCTGCGTCCACAACACGACCCACAGCCAGCGCTCCCGCGGCCCGACGCCCCCTTGGTCAGACACCTTTACATTTATTATTTTGTAATATCCATTCATTCACCTTTTTTCGACATAGTCCCTTTATTCATCAGGGGTCGCCACAGCGGAATGAACCGACAACTTTTCCAGCATATGTTTTACACATTAAATGCCCTTCCATCTGCAACCCAGTACTGGGAAACACCCATATACTCTCACATTCGCACACTCATACACTACAGCCAATTTAGTTCATCAATTCCCCTATAGCGCATGTGTTTGGACTGTGGGGGAAACCGGAGCACCCGGAGGAAACCCAACATGGGGAGAACATGCAAACTCCAGAAATGCCAACTGACCCAGCTCTGGGACTTGAACCATCGACTTTCTTGCTGTGAGACCACAGTGCTAACCACTGAGCCACCATGCCAGGGTTAAATTACGGGAGTTTTCCGGGAGAAATAACTAAACGGGAGGGTTGCGGGAGATTGGTCTGGAATACAGGAGACTCCCGGGAAAAAGGGGAGTGTTGGCAGGTATGGTGAAAGGCCCAGTCGTAAGGCCCAATTCTTGGATGAAATTTGGTAAAACTATTAGGAATCTGAGGGCTAAAAAAAATCTGAAAATCACCTCTAAATTTAAACAAAATAAACTCAGAGATCGTAAATGAGGATTAACATCACCCACAATACCAGCAGCAGCACCGCCAGCACGGCTCCACACCCGCTCCACACACCAAGAATAAATTCAATGCTTATTACTGATCAGAGTTTAGGGAAATGTACAAAATATCTTCATGGCAATTGATCTTAATATTCTAAGGCTTTTTTTGTTTGTCCACAACATAAAAATCAATAACTTTGACTCATGTAATGTTGTTTTTATTAATATACCTGTGCAACCAGAGTCACAAATGAGGAATATTCACACATTCTGCATTTCTGTCTTGTGTTTAGCTGCGAAGGCTGAGAGCAAACCAGCAGACGACAAGAAAGCCAGCACACTGAAAACTACAGGTACAGCTAACTCAAGATTTATACATCTGTATTACTGAGGAAGTCTATAGTGCACACATCACATTTATTTGATTAATATATAGCAAATATTGTGAGAACTGTATTGCACTTTAAAATGAAATAAATGTTTCCTATCTTTGATGTGACAGTCTTTCAGAGACCATTCTAATATGATGATTTTATGCAAAAATAAAAAATAAAAAAATAAAAATAATATATATATATATTTTTTTTTTTTGTAGAAACCAGAATATATGATCAAGCTTGAGGGGGAAAACGAAAGTAAAATAATTACAAAATAAAAAAATAAAAAATAAAAAAAAAATATATATATATAACCATATTAACATCAGCCAAATAAAGTAAGATAAGACAGACACTCCCACTAGCCACTTTGTCTGGTTGAAAATAATTTCCCCGGATAATAACTCTTAAAAGCAGGGCTCGACAATAAGAATGGTCCAATATGCATGCAAAGGTGATCATAGGATTGAGAAGCAACACGACTGACAAAAATAATAGCATTCGCGCAAAGCCGGTGAATATTGAATGAGAGGATGATCACTCGCGCTAACCGCTGAGGTGATGCGCGTGACTGTTTAAAACGCGTGCACGCTCCTGTTTCCTTGCATGAAGCAACTGTGCCTAAAAACACAACTGATGTGATCGGTTCTCTTACAAATAGACTAGACAACTGAACATGCACCCACAGTTCTGCTGCCTTCAAGAGCTCCAGATTTGTCATTTTGTAAGCAGCACCGTTTGCTTTCACTTTAATCATTCTTTGAACAGATTATTCATGCGTTGACTCATAGCTCTACGCCGTAGCTGTTGGCGTTGCTAACATGCACCTCTCAAAAAATTTAACTACACATTGCAACGATGCGTAGCGCAAGCTCTGTGATTGGTCGGCTTGGCTGACGAGTCAGGGCGTGACCGAAAGTGGTGCCAGCCCGATGGAGCATTGTTTACAAGTGTGGAGTCCCGTGAAGGAGCTCCGGATGGAAAGTTTTGTTTTGTGTTTACCTCATAGTTAAAGTTGTTGCACGTCCGCCGGTTCCTGCCTCAAAATGAGCGAGTTTGAGCCACTTGTACAACCAGGAAGTGTTCAGGAAAAGCTAAACAGCAGCGAAGAAACTCGAGACAGAGGAACATCAACACCTCACTGCCAACTAGTGTTTCGGAAGTGTTAATGCAGACCAACAGAGACAGCGCGCAGAAGTATAAATGCACGGCTACGCGGGTTGCATGCGCTGTGGGTCACGCCGGTCACTTGACGCAGAAGTATGAACCAGTACATTTTCACAACTCCCCATTTATGTGTAGTTAACTGGTGATCTGGGACCCTTGGCCAGGACAGATTACTGTGCATATGTTTTGATAAAGAAAACGTATAGTATACAGCTATATTTTGCTTGTTTTGACACATTTAATATTTTTGGATGATAAAAATTAATTATGTTTGATGTGGTCAGAGATAGATCCTTCAGTTTGAGCTCTACAAATGATGTAAAATAAAAACTAATTGTAATACTATGAGACCATCACCCATTTGCTCATGATTACTGAGCAGCTCATACACGACACACATAGAGTGATGAATGAGGAGGCCTGTGGAGATAACGCAACATCTAAATCAAGTCATTTTAGCATGTCAAAGTCATATTTATGTGTAGAAAATAGATTTTCCAGCAATAAAATTGTGGCTATTGAAAAAGGCGAGTGGCTAGTTGTGCTGGAAATCTACTAGCCACAGTGGCTGGTGATCAAAAAAGTTGATGTCAAGCCCTGAATATAACAGTGATGCAGCTAAATAATGAATTGCAAACAAAATGCTGTTCTTTGAAGTATTTGTAAACTATATATTTTTCTATTTAAATATGAAGCACATTCTTTATCATTGATGATAAAGCATAACTGAGCTATGCTTGTATGAATGTTTCCTGATGGTTCATTTCTGATCGTGTGACTTGAAGACTGGAAACACCAGATCATAGTGAATCATTACTGTGAGTATGAGCAGGTGCAGAGATGCCGTGCTGATGAACACATTTAAGTCCACCAAAGATCTGCTTTAAATGCAGAGGAGAGTTGCGCAGCAGGAATGAGTTGAGGATAATCCGGCACATGAGCACGGCTGGCCGTTTCCAGAGATTTGGATTATTTTAATCTGACGAATGAAGAGGGTTTTATGCTATAAACTGAACACTGACATATCGCTGTATGGAGCACTCAGACGCACAGCGTTTATAAAGCTTTCTCCAGAGTTTCTGAATGTCGAGCAGATATAAAACTGCCTTTCTTAAGTTGTCAGAATGTTTCTCTGAAACCTGTTATTTTAACTGTATAGAGCTAAATTTGGTAGTTTATTTATTGATGCATGTTGTTATAAATTAATACACACAACAAGACAACTATAGTTAAATAGACAATCGTATTTATTATAAAAAAGCAATTCACATTAGGGTTGGGTCAATAGGCGATGCTATCATCCATCGTCGATGGCCAATGGACATCACAATGCTGAGCCGGCATCGCGATCCTCCGCCCTGCTCCCATTGCTACGGTGGCCGGGAAAGGCAAAACAATAAACATTTTTACCTGTCATGACACAATTACATAGGAAAAACAGTTTTACCAAGGACTAAACTAATTTACATTTTAGAAAACAAAATAACAAGATGCAAAACACTTTTACAAGTCCTGAAACAAATGTACAATTACAGATTCCTTACAGAAAGTGATTGTACTACACACCGGGAGTGACGCGGAAAGTACCACACACTGGGAGTGACCCAGTACCACACAGACAGGAAAACATCAGCTGGTGTGTGACTTTGTAGATGCAGGTTTCCACGAGTCTACACCTATAAAAATCCTGGTTTGACTAACTGCGATACAACATATTAGAGCTACTCTGAGAAAATATCAGTGTGAGAGTGCGTAGAAACATGTAATTGTAACCCCGCCGGTCCTACGCCACTTAACCCGCTCCGAGCTGGTATCGAGCTGGCGACCTTCTGCATGGGGGTCGGTTGCTCTACCAAGGAGGCTAAAGACCATGGCATCTAGTGCCTGTTGCTAGAGCACCTTTAGAGGTCAGAGGAGTGAGGTTTACCTGCACAGCACACACTAGCTGGCCTCCGTTACATAAATGCAATTACATGGAAACAATCAAAGCACGGCACATGTTGACTGACAAAGATATCAAAACCGACCCAAACCTGTAGACCTGAGTAGCTCAGATAGATAAGTCGATTGATGCTCGCGCAGAACCTTTTGACTTGGGTTTGAATCCCGTTGATGACATGTTAATTACAATTATTTCTTTACATTAATTTCGGTTTATACTGTTCTGCTACACAGATATTAAAATCAATAATGTGTACACTGACACCAAGTAATAAGAATCTTTATTCGGTATGGGCATGTTTTGTTGCTGTGTAAAAGTGACAAATCTTCCAATCTGCAAACGTGAATAGTTTACATCTGAAAAGGGTCCCCAGTTAACACGGACACCAGTTAAACCGTAACACCGGCTTCATTCAGTTTACTGTTAAGAGTCCTCAAGCAGATGTTTACACCGTGTAGACTTGACATCATGTCCACGATTATAGAGTACGAGTGGCCCTCGTTAAAATATTGAACATTAATGCAGTATGTCTGTTTCCGTCTGCTCCGCGTCCTTTATAAACTCTAAACACCGACCACACGTAAAGCAAAACAGTGTTAAGCTGCTCATGTGTTTGCCACAAAACCAGCAAAACAACCCTCGACCGCTGACCATGTTCGGTCACCATAAACTTTGTTTACGCCATGTTCTCCACAGCACGAATAGGGTATATGCGGAGCTAGTGCTGTTTCCGAGCTGATAAACTTCCGGTGACCTGTTATTGTTAGTTTTTTCCCATTTTAAATGATACCTTTTACAGCATCGATGTTGTAATGTAGTTAAAATACAATCAGTTAAACAGACTCTGGCATTTATTTAGTTGCTCAAGCACAAAACGAGACAAAAAGCCGTGTACTCGCACACGCCCGTCTGAATCGGCAGGCTAGCGCAGAAGCTCCATTGAATATACTGGGGTAAAGTAAATGCTCATATTATAAAGACATGGCGGGGGAAATGTAATGTAATGCAGTGCTTCTTGTACAATCTGAGACCCACTTTATATCAGATATCACTCAGCCAGTGGAGATCGCTGATTTTTAAAGAAAACAGACCTTAAACATGCCGGTTTTGCAATGGCAAACAGTTCACAGGAAGCGCTTAACCCAGGTTACTGGCAAATTAAAAGTCCTGTTAGCATGCTTCGGCATATACCCCATTTACTGCGCTCACCAACAACAATAACAACTTTCCCCTGCGTCACTACCAGTGTGTGGTACATTCCGTGTCACTCCCGGTGTGTGGTACATTCCGTGTCACTCCCGGTGTGTGGTACATTCCGTGTCACTCCTGATGTGTGGTACATTCCGCATCACTCCCGGTGTGTGGTACATTCCGCGTCACTCCCGGTGTGTGGTACATTCCGCGTCACTCCCGGTGTGTGGTACATTCCGCGTCACTCCCGGTGTGTGGTACATTCCGCGTCACTCCCGGTGTGTGGTACATTCCGCATCACTCCCGGTGTGTGGTACATTCCGCGTCACTCCCGATGTGTGGTACATTCCGCGTCACTCCCGGTGTGTGGTACATTCCGCATCACTCCCGGTGTGTGGTACATTCCGCGTCACTCCCGGTGTGTGGTACATTCCGCGTCACTCCCGGTGTGTGGTACATTTCGCGTCACTCCCGGTGTGTGGTACATTCCGCGTCACTCCCGGTGTGTGGTACATTCCGCATCACTCCCAGTGTGTGGTACATTCCGCATCACTCCCGGTGTGTGGTACATTCCGCGTCACTCCCGGTGTGTGGTACATTCCGTGTCACTCCTGGTGTGTGGTACATTCCGCATCACTCCCGGTGTGTGGTACATTCCGCATCACTCCCGGTGTGTGGTACATTCCGCATCACTCCCGGTGTGTGGTACATTCCGCGTCACTCCCGGTGTGTGGTACATTCCGCGTCACTCCCGGTGTGTGGTACATTCCGCGTCACTCCCGGTGTGTGGTACATTCCGTGTCACTCCCGGTGTGTGGTACATTCCGCGTCACTCCCGGTGTGTGGTACATTCCGCGTCACTCCCGGTGTGTGGTACATTCCGCGTCACTCCCGGTGTGTGGTACATTCCGCGTCACTCCCGGTGTGTGGTACATTCCGTGTCACTCCCGGTGTGTGGTACATTCCGCGTCACTCCCGGTGTGTGGTACATTCCGCGTCACTCCCGGTGTGTGGTACATTCCGCGTCACTCCCGGTGTGTGGTACATTCCGCGTCACTCCCGGTGTGTGGTACATTCCGCGTCACTCCCGGTGTGTGGTACATTACGCGTCACTCCCGGTGTGTGGTACATTCCGCATCACTCCCGGTGTGTGGTACATTCCGCGTCACTCCTGGTGTGTGGTACATTCCCTTTCCGTAAGGAATCTGTAATTGTAAATGTGTGTCGGGACTTGTAAAAGTGTTTTGCGTCTTGTTAATTTGTTTTCTAAAATGTAAATTAGTTTAGTCCTTGGTAAAACTGTTTTTCCTATGTAATTGTGTCAGATGACAGGTAAAAATGTTTTTCAAAATGTAAATTTGTCCCGAGCTTTGTAAAAATGTTTCAAACTTTGACCACCGTACATTGAAGCAGCAACCCGCTCACGAAAAACACACACTCAGGCTCCGTTTACTGTAATACGTCTTAGTTTTGCAATGGCATTTTAGAATGAAAACAATCCAATTTATCAACGATCTAATATCTTGGCTGTGTATTTAAAACATGGCGCTTCCTTTGTTTTCATTCTGCCTTGCTTAATGAGTGAGTGACGCTTCTCTGTAAACCAATAACGTTCAGCTGCGTCTCTAGCTCCGCCTTTTGGTACACTTTATTCCTGCTAGGCACCCTTTGCAAAGGGTAACCGAAAAGTGGTACGGTACGATTCGCTTTTAGGTACTTTTTGACAGTGGAAGCGGCCATATAAGCGCACCGAACCATCAGTGCAAATGTGCCATATGTGATACTAGACCAGCACCTCCATTGGTTTAATATTATGTGTTAATCTGCAGTTACAGATGGCGCCCGCTCTAAACCCGCACCCGCCAGACCCTCCACCTCCGGCACTATCAGCAGCAGCGCCTCCACCCGCCCTCGACCCACCAAAACCCCCTTAGCAGGCGGCACCGGCACCACTCCTGAGGTTCCGAGGATCCAAACAATGCCCCGCCCCCCTCGACAATCCATCTTCAGCACCAGCACCACCAACACAACCAGAAGCACCGCCCGCACCACCACCACAACCAGCACCACCCGCATTACAAGCAGCAGCACCGCTAGCACTGCCCGGCCCAGCTCCACAGCCGCTCCAGACGTCAAGAACATCCGCTCCAAGATCGGCTCCACAGACAACATCAAACACCAGCCTGGAGGAGGAAAGGTGACTACACACACACACACGCACACACATGAACACTCATGCATACACACACACTCATGTAAATGCAGAAAAACGCACTCATGCATACACACTCTCATATAAATACACACATACAAATGCATACACACATGCATATACACTCATGCACATGCATACAAATGAACACATGCATACACACTAATGCACATGCATACAAATGAACACATGCATACACACTAATGCACATGCATACAAATGAACACATGCATACACACTAATGCACATGCATACAAATGAACACATGCATACACACTAATGCACATGCATACAAATGAACACATGCATACACACTAATGCACATGCATACAAATGAACACATGCATACACACTAATGCACATGCATACAAATGAACACATGCATACACACTAATGCACATGCATACAAATGAACACATGCATACACACTAATGCACATGCATACAAATGAACACATGCACATGCATACACACTAATGCACACACTTTCACACGTATATATACATGCATACAGTACACACACATGCACAATAATTTTGCCCTCAACTGAATATACACGATCCACACACATGCATATTTTTATACACACACATACATATAAGCAATACAAATACACACAAAGCGTAGTGACAGTAATGGCGTTATAACTGAGAAACTGCATGGTTTCCGCTTCTGTAGACTCCTCTCAGGTCTGCTCATGTTCACTTCAGTGCATCTGTGAACTCTCATCTTCATAATCAGGATTTCCTTTGTGTGTGTTTGTTTTCTTCATCCTGCTCTTTCTCCTGGCTGAGCTCTTAGTATGAGTCTCGAACAAGTCTCCAGTCACACAGACAGACACAGACAGACACAGCCATCAGGAGTGCGTTTGCAGTGTTCACAGTGTTGTGTTTGTGTGCTTATGATGGGGTTCTAGCTCAAGTCCACTTGCTTATAACAGTACATGAAATCCACGGAGCTGTTACACTATAAATTATTGATTCAAATATTTTACAAACACCTTTATGGAGAGTTGCATATGCAAAAACCTCTCAAACCATCAAAAATGAGTATTTTCCTCAGCCTCCTGTGTGTATTTTCAGCTATTTCAGTGTCGTGGCAAAGTATTTACGGTGGAGGTTTTTGCATCTGAGCTCTTCTTATCTGTCTATATAGGGTATATGTCGAGCTAGTGTTCTTCCCTTACTGATAAACTTCCGGTGACCTATTATTGTGAATTTTTGTCCATTTTATACGGTTCATTTTACAGCATCGATGTGGGAATGTAATTAAAATACAATCAGTTAAACAGACTCTGGCATTCATTTAGTTGCTCAAGCCTAAAACGAGACAAAAAGCCGTGTTCTCGCACGCGCCCGTCTGAATCGGCAGGCTAGCGCAGAAGCTCCATTGAATATACTGGGGTAAAATAAATGCTCATATTATAAAGACGTGGCGGGGGGAAATGTAATGTAATGCAGTGCTTTTTGTACAACCTGAGACCCACTTTATATCAGATATCACTCAGCCAGTGGAGATCGCTGATTTGTAAAGAAAACAGACCTTAAACACGCCGATTTTTGCTTTGGCACACAGTTCCCCGGAAATGATTAACCCAGGTTACTGGCAAATTAAAAGTCCTGTTAGCATGCTTCGGCATAAACCCTATTGTCCACCAATTTGTTTATTAATAAAAGCAGGAATGGCTATCTCTTTTATATGCACGTGCACCACATGGAAAGTCCTGTATATATGAATATATGATATACACTCCTATGATCACAGATACACAGTACATGTCTAACCCTCCCTAACTCCGCCACCTCCTTTATTTTCCTCATGTTTTCCCTCTGATTTTCCATCTAATTAAGGGCAGAGCTTCCTTTTATTTTTAAGCACTTCTTTACTCTGGCTTACAGCAGTTTCTCTTAAGATTTTGAGCAGTTTTTCTTCTGATTTCAGGCAGTTTTCATCTCATTTAGAGCTATCCTTCCTCTAATTTTAGCTGTTTTTTCCTCTGATCATAAGCAGTTTATCCTCTGCACTGCAAAAAGAAAAAACAAAGCAAGTTATTGTATTGTTTTCAGAGATAAGTCAACATTAAGTAAATCTTTTCATTAAAACAAGCAAAATAATCTGACTATAAATTATTTAAACATTATTTTTCTTCATGTTCTGGCTGATTATGTTGCTTATTTTAGGCAAGGCAAGTTGTTTTTTATATAGCATTTGTTATATGTTATTATATATAGCACATTTATATAGCACATTTCATACACAGTGGCAAGAAAATGAAAACAAATAATAAAAATAAAAATTATAAAAATAAGAATAAAAAAAGAGATAAAAATGTGTTAAAATATTTTATAAGATGATGAAAAAGAAAAGAAAAACATCATAGTGCGATCTGTCGGACGCAGCACAGTGCTCATTCAGTACAGGCACAGCTAAACAGATGTGTTTTGGAGAAACTCACTTAATATAAGTTCATTATTTCTGAAAGCAAGGCAATTCTTTTCTGCTAGTCTGGGAAATGCTTCTAGATTTACATATTTTTAGAAATTTGGACTTGGAAAGAGACAAACATTCTTGCAGTGTGATTTTGTGCAGTTTTTCTTCTGTGTTTTTAAGCAGTTTTTCTCTCTGACTTGATCAGTTTTTCTTGTGAAGCTGAGCAGACTGTAGTTAGATCTGTCTTCACACACATGCGTGACTGCAGGGGTGTATTGTGGGATTGTTGCGCCTGCAGGTTTCAGGGTCTCAGAGCAGGACGGACTCACAGATCTCAGCCTCCAAAGAGAGCAGCCAGGGCAAAGTGAGTTCATCATCTTCATCATCATCATCATCACATCTCTGCATGTCTCTGTTTCTCATCACCACATGCACTGTTAATATACATTTGTTCAGTTTGCTTAATTGAATTGTGCACAAACTCATTGCCTTGATTCAATTAAGTATTGTTATTTTTTTATACATTGTTATTTACTTAATGTAAAGAATAGCTATTATAAATAACACCTATTATATACACTCACCGGCCACTTTATTAGGTATTTTACTAGTACCAGGTTGGACCCCTCTTTGCCTTCAGATCTGCCTTAAACCTTCGTGGCAGAGATTCAACAAGCTACTGGAAATATTCCTCAGAGATTTTGCTCCATATTGACATGATAGCATCACACAGTTTTGATTTGTCGGCTGCACATCCATGATGCCAATCTCCCGTTCCACCACATCCCAAAGCTGCTCTATTGGATTGAGATCTGGTGACTGTGGAGGCCATTTGAGTACAGTGAACTCATTGTCATGTTCAAGAAACCAGTCTGAGATGATTCACGCAGCCATCAGAAGATGGAGACACATCAGAGCAGCAACGTTTCTCCAATCTTCTATTGTCCAGTTTTGGTGAGTCTGTGTGAATTGTAGCCTCAGTTTCCTGTTCTTAGCTGACAGGAGCGGCACCCAGTGTGCTCTTCTGCTGCTGTAGCCCATCCGCCTCAAGGTTGGACGTGTTGTGTGTTCAGAGATGCTCTTCTGCAGAGCTTGGTTGTAACGAGTGCTTATTTGAGTTACTGTTGCCTTTCTATCAGCTGGAACCAGTCTGGCCATTCTCCTCTGACATCATCAACAAGGCATTTGCGCCCACAGAACTGCCGCTCACTGGATATTTCCTCTTTGTCGGAGCATTCTCTGTAAACCCTAGAGATGTTTGTGTGTGAAAATCCCAGTAGATCAGCAGTTTCTTAAATACTCAGAGCAGCCCGTCTGACAGCAACAACCATGCCACGTTTAAAGCCACTTAAATCCCCTTTCTTCCCCATACTGATGCTGAATTTGACCTGCAGCAGATCGTCATGACCATGTCTACATGCCTAAATGCAGTGAGCTGCTGCCATGTGATTGGCTAATTACAAATTTGATGAGCAGTTAGACAGGTGTACTTACTGTAATAAAGTGGCCAGTGAGTGTATGTATATAAATATGTATAAATATAAATATATTTGTTTAAATATAAATATATATAAATGTATGTATATATATATATATATATATATATATATATATATATATATATATATATATATATATATAAAATACATTTTCACAATTTTACAGAATAAAGCCCTTTGTTTTATATAACAATATACAATTATATTAGTTAAATAATAACTAATATATTTAATAATAATAACCATCTAAGTGCAGTATATAATAAAAAGTGAAATAATACATATTTAGTAAATCATATAAATAGTTTACATATACAGATAACCTTATACCACTAACCTTCCCATTTGTTTGTAGATCTTTGGAAAGCTTGCATTCTGTCAGTCTTTCATGTTTTATCATACATTGTGTGTCACATCATTAAAAAAGTGTTATTCATCACAGCAGGGATACTCAAATTACAACCAACTAAAATCAATCTACCTTTGTTGTAATGAAGGCCTATTGGAATATTAGTAAATAGAGCTTTGTGTGGTTTTGTAATGGAAATTATACATCAAAAACATGCTAAAATCTGTTTTATAATCTGGAAAAACTATAGGATTTGAGTATCCCTAAATGATAATCTGTGTCTGTATCTCACCAACCATATTCACATTCATTAAACACTCATAGTTAAAGAGCAGAACAGTTCAGAAATGGAGAAGTCCTAAAAGGGAGATTTCTGTTAGCGAGGTTGACAAATGAAGCGACACATTTCAGGGGTGTTTTTATACTAACTGGGATGAATAATTGCATAGAGAAGTGATTCTGTATGGATGCTAAGATTTTCAGAATGTATTGCATTTCTCTGTTGAATAGATGTTGAGTGTATTTTTACCAGCTGATGGGGCTGTATGCTTTACAGTCAGCCGTCAATGCCTTAAACAAACCACTTGAATCAAAAATATAATATTCATTAATGAAAATTATGATTGTTTATAGTGAGCACCGTCTGCTGTTAAACACTAGCTTAAGATCAGCATATGTTGTTAAAAACTAGCCTAGCGCCATCCACTTTTCAAAACAAGTCTGGAGTTAAGTTTACTGTTAAAATGTAGCATCTGCTGATTTAAAACTACTATTGAGCGTCCTCTGCTGTTAAAAACTAGCCTAGAGCGTCATCTGCTGTTAAATACTAGTCAGGAGCGCTATCTGAATTTAAAACTACCATAGAGCATGATCTCCTGTTAAAAACTAGCCTAGAGCGGCGTCTGCTGTTAAAAACTAGCCTAGAGCGCCGTTTCATGTTACAAAGTAAACTAGAGCGCCATCTGCTGCTAAAAACTAGTCTAGAGCTCCATTTACTGTTTTAAAACTACCATAGAGCGTCATCTGCTGTTAAAAACTAGCCTAGAGCGTCATCTGCTGTTAAAAACTAGCCTAGAGCACCAGCTGCTGTTTAAAACTAGCCTAGAGCGTCATCTGCTGTTAAAAACTAGCCTAGAGCGTCATCTGCTGTTAAAAACTAGCCTAGAGCACCAGCTGCTGTTTAAAACTAGCCTAGAGCGTCATCTGCTGCTAAAAACTAGTTTAGAGCATCATCTGCTGTTAAAAACTAGTCTAGAGTGTCATCTGCTGCTAAAAAACTAGTCTAGAGCACCATCTGCTGTTTGAAACTAGTCTAGAGCGCCATCTGCTGTTTAAAACTAGTCTAGAGCGCCATTTGCTGTTAAAAACTAGTCTAGAGCGTCAACTGCTGCTAAAAACTAGTCTAGAGCACCATCTGCTGTAAAAATCTAGCCTAGAGCGTCACTTGTTGTTTAAAACTAGTCTAAAGCGCCATCTGCTGTTACAAAATAGCCTAGAGCGCCATCTGCTGCTAAAAGCTAGTCTAGAGCTCCATCTGCTGTTTTAAAACTACCGTAGAGCGTCATCTGCTGTTAAAAACTAGCCTAGAGCGTCATCTGCTGTTAAAAACTAGCCTAGAGCGTCATCTGCTGTTAAATACTAGCCTAGAGCACCAGCTGCTGTTTAAAACTAGCCTAGAGCACCAGCTGCTGTTTAAAACTAGCCTAGAGCGTCAACTGCTGTTTAAAACTAGTCTAGAGCATCATCTGCTGTTAAAAACTAAACCTAGAACCCAGAGAGCGTTGCAGTCCATTCTGAAAATATGTATACTGGTCCCCCAATCAGAATGCATTGGTTTCTCACCTCAGCCCTGATACTAACTGCAGACTCAGTACACACACACACACACACACACACACACACACAGTGGGGTTTTAGCTGCTTTCAGGTGCTTCTGCTTGTGTCCTCCTCTGTCTCCCCTCTCTAACCTGGTCCTCCCTGGTGTCCCGTTCCTCCCGCCTGCCGTGCTGTGTTCATAGGTTCAGATAGTCTCCAAAAAAGTGGACTACAGTCACGTGACCTCACGCTTGGGCTCCAAGGACAATATGAAACATATTCCTGGTGGAGGGAACGTAAGTAACGCCACTGCATGCGGTGTAGTCCATATCAGACAAACACCTTCATTCTGTCCATTGTGCCATAAAACAGTGAGGCGCTTTCTTCACATATAAGAGCTGCTGGTGCTCAGGGACGAATTAGGATTTCTCATATCTGCTGGTGCTGAGCTGCGTTTTCCAAAACAAGCAAATCAGGAGGTTTTGACTCTGGGTGTTTGTTTATACACCAACTCCAGATCAAATTTCTGAAGTCATGTCATTGAAGAGTTTTTGGTGTGTCTTTCCTTCCCTCGCCATCTTGTTTGCTTTAGGTTGATCCACTGCATGTCCCGTTGCTCAGTTTTGATTTCGCCATCTTTCATTTCATTGGTCATGTGGGATGATTGTATGTGTTCACAGGTTCAGATTCTCAGCAAGAAGATCGACTTGAGTAAAGTGACCTCGAAGTGTGGATCCAAATCCAACATCAAACATAAACCAGGTATGAGGAGATGTGGAGGACTGTTCTTCTAGAGTTGCCTTTGCAGTTTCTTTTTATTTCAGGGTTTTTGGTCTTAAAAACTATTTTCTTGGCTAATTGATAGAGCTGCAGGATATTGTGAAAATCTTTTTTTTATTTTTTATTTTTTTTTTAAAATTAGAATATGCAAAAAGGTACATAAATTGGGATCATACAAATACAAAAAACCATAACAAAACAACAATAAAAAACAAAAACAAAAAAAACAAAAAAAAACAATATAGTCAGGTACTGTTAGGTGTGTGTGTGTGTGTGTGTGTGTGTGTGTGTGTGTGTGTGTGTGTGTGTGTGTGTGTGTGTGTGTGTGTGTGTGTGTGTGTGTGTGTCCATGTAAAGGTAACTTGGTGGAAGGTCAGATTATATACATTAGGAACAATGTTAGCCAATAAATGAATCTAGTCTCGCAGATATAAGTAAAACAGATACAAAAGAAACCAGTCAGAGTTAGGGAGTAACAACTATGCTTAGTAATGTATAATAGAAATAATGACAGTAAAAAGAATGAAAGGACAACAGTAATAATAAATGACAATGATAATAAATCACAAGTACTACCCTAACTACTACTACTGCAGAAAGTTACTTATATTACTATATAATTATTAACTACTATTGCTGCTACTACAATCACAACCACAACTATTACTACTATAATGTCTACTACTGCTGATACTACCACAACAATGACTACCACTACTGATACTGCAGCGTCTGCTACAACTAATACAACGTCTACTACTACTACTACTACCGCAATCACTGCTACTACAACATCTACATCAACGACATCTACTACTGATACTACTACACCAACAACGATTACTACTGCTACAACGACACTTTTACTGCTTCTGCTACCACTATACCAACGACATCAACTACTACAGGAACTAATACTGTGTTCTGGATATTGTGAAAATCTAACATTGGGATATTTTTTTATTTAGCGATAAATATTGCGAGATGAATACAGTTTTAACAGATGACTTAATGGGCCCCTATCATACATGCGGCGCAAGGCGAGTCTAACAGTATTCAAGTACAGTAACTGAATGATTAAAATAAAGAAAATTCAATATAATTCTATATAATTGATCATAGTTAAGGCCCGTGCACACTGAGACGTTTTTTGTTTGCATTTTACGTCGACATTTAACACCCCGTGACTAAATAAAGGTTGTGAATGTGATCGTACACACCAATGCTTATAACGCCAGCCACAAAAACGTCATTTAAAAAAAAAAAAATGCCTCATGCTCGTTTTTTTATCTAGTTGGCATTTATGTGTGGAGTTTGCATGTTCTCCCTGTTCTCCTCCGGGTGTTCTGGTTTCCCCTACTATCCAACCACATGCGCTATAGGGAAATTGATGACCTAAATTGGCCACAGTGTGTGTGTGTGTAAATGTAGGTGTGTATGGGTTCATACCGCTGTGGCAACCTCTGATAAATAAGGGACTAAGCTGAAGAAAAATGACTGAATGAACATTAATTAATCCAACCTTTGTAAAGTGTGAACTGTAAATGTTTGATGGTTTCTGCAGGTGGAGGTGAAGTCAAGATCGAGAGCCATAAGGTGAACTATAAGGATAAAGCTCAGTCCAAGGTGGGATCCATGGATAATGTCAACCATGAGCCTGGAGGAGGGAAAATCAAGGTTTGCACAAACGTCCAGTTAAACCTTCAGAGACATTATAGGTGTTCATGAGTAATCAGGCAGTGTTATTATTGAAAAAAATTCATATACAGACAATCAAGCATGTCTCCATATGGAATTATAAGAAGCAGACGTTTATGGATAACATTACTATTATTAGTTTGAATTATAAGTACAAACACTTAAAAGTATTCTCATACCTTTTGTCAAAGTAAGTTCTGCATACCTCTTATAAAAATTCCTGCTTTTAAAATTAAACAAAAAGACAATCAACTAACAAACAACAAATAAGTTAAGGAAAAATCCCTCAACACATTTGGACCCGATGCCTGGAATGTCTGTGTATACGCTTTTATTTTATTCAGTTCACAAAGTCTAAAGCGTGTAGGGCAGGGGTTTTCAAAGTGTGAGGCGCGCCTCCCCTGGGGGGCGCCAGAGCATGTCAGGGTAGGCGCGGGAAGAAATATAATACAATAAAAATATAATTATTAAGTTTAATTATTATATGTATTTTTTATTATATTTAAACGTTTTAATTAAACAAAGCAAAAAAAAAAAAAATACGTCAAATATAAGAAAACCTTTTTTACCCAGAAGGCCATAGCTGTGAATTTGCTTCTGTTTGGCAAGCATGCCAATACAGGTATATGCCTGCTAATACAATGGGTCGGTTTCTGAGACCCCCCGATTCAAAGCTGTAATGAAGTTCACAGCCCTTTGGCCGCCGGGAAGAAGGAGGCGGAGAACCGACGCAGTTTTAAAATGATTTATTAATAACAGTGACGGCAGCTCCTCACGGAGGTTGCCGTCTAAACCAAAACAAACGGACAGCAGCTCCTCACAGAGACTGCCGTCAAACTGAAAGCAAAAGTAAAATATGTCCGGCCCGGTCCTCTCTCGGCTTCCTCTGCCCTTGTTCCTCCTTTTATGATCCAGAGCTCCTTCCGTGGGATCCGAGTCAGATGCGCACCGCAGATCCACTTACGCGGTGGCCTCACTCCGTTCCCACGGCTCTCGGCCATGCCCCCTCGCCACAAAAGCCTTCAAGTTCAGGGCTTAAACCCAAAAGACGACAATATGATGATCAGTATTTGAGTTTAGGATTTACGTGGACAGGACCAGCTGATGAACCACGACCTTTATGTGTGGTTTGTCAAGATATTTTGGCTAATGACAGCATGAGACCCGCTAAACTTCGACTGTTTTGACTATTCTATTCATATTGAACCATCATCCTAGTTTTAAAAACGTTATATTAAAATACTTGTTATTACTCTAAATAATTGCACTTTCATGCAAATGATGATAAAAGTGAGTTAACAGTCTGACATCTGTCTGTGTCTTTATATATATATATATATATATATATATATATATATATATATATATATATATACATATATATGTGTGTGTGTGTGTGTGTGTGTGTGTGTGTGTGTGTGTGTGTTTAGGAGGAGGGGGGCGCCAATGGATAAGTTGTGTCAAAAGGGAGGCCCACTGTCTTAGACTTTGAAAAACCCTGGTGTAGGGGGTATATGCTCAATCCAGTCTCTTCATTGTGTTGTAAATATATGAGATTTTAATCTTAGGTTAGTTTCTCCATTACAAAAATATCAAGTACTCTATTCATCCATGCTGTTATTTTATATCCATACTGTTATTATAAGACATTAGAAGACATTTTCAGTATATTTATAGTTTTGTTTTGGTGTTTAAAGGAATAATTAACCCAAAAGTTAATTATTTCAAATGAGCTTAATATTATTGTTGTAATAATACTATATATTATATATTGGTTTATATTATAGAAAGATTTTACACTCACAATTGCAAAGAAACAGCCAAGTTAAACTTAGACATGAAATTTGACTATGAATCTTCAGCTCAAGGGCTCTATTTGGTGTCGACATTAAATAATGTATGCACAATTTATTTTATATGCAACAAAAGTTTATAAAATACACAAAAAGTGCCTACTTTAACGTTTCATATCCATTTCTGTAAAAGTAAATTGACAAAATAGGGGTGAATTTAGGTAAAATACTAGTGAGGTTTATTTATAAACTAATTTCAAGAGGAGCAGGTGCTTATGATTGATAGCAGCTGGTCCACATTAGCTAACACTGATTTACCAATCAGACGACTCCTTAACCACTATAAATAACCAGAGTATCTTACTTCAGCCATCTTCGTCTTGAAGAATCCACCCCTACTCCTCCCATGTTCTTGTCAGGGCAGCACGGAGGCCTACTGGTTAGCATCAATGCCTCACAGCAAGAATGCCACTGGCTCAGACACTACCTGGCCAATTCGGCTTTTCTGTGTGGAGTTTGCATGTTCTCCCCATGTTTGTGTGGGTTTTCACCGGGCTCTCCGGTTTCCTCCCACAGACCAAAAACATGTAACATAAGCAAATTGACAAATCTAAATTGACAGCTTAGACACTTCACAGCATCAATGTACTTCCAACATTATCAAGCAGGGGAGTTCTCGAGACCTACCTGAACTCAAGGCTCTCTCCCGGGACAGCATGCCAAACACGCTTCATAATCAATCATCAGCTAAGGGCGAACTCTTGAACTGTAGTTTAGCAATCTTATATGCAAAGTATATAAAATGCAAATAAAGTGTCTAATTTAATGTTTCAGATCATTTTTTTGGGAATAAATTGACAAAATATGGGTGAACTTATGTTAAATGTACAGTAATTGAGCTTAAAGGATACGTTGTCCAAATGAAACAAAATATTCTGAGCTGTACTTGTATTAAAATCAGTTTTATATGCAGAGAAAGTATATGAAATGCAAATAATGGGGCTACTTTAATGTTTCAGATGAATTTTGTACAAAATTAACAGAATAATCTGGTTTAATGTTGCAGTTTTACTGTAATTCAGGATACATTATTGTCAAAATTAAACAAAACATATTATGTATTTAACTATATTTTGAAAATAGCTTAAAGGTCCTATGATGTGCTGTGAAGTTTGCATTTTTATTCGATATTTGACGTGACCTCCAACGAAACACGAAGAGAGGGCGGGACATAGCTCCTCCCCTTATTAAAAAACAGCCAATAGCGTTTTGTTTAATCCCGCTCTGTCAGTGAGATTGACTGAGCTCAAGCGCATCAAATGAAAAGCAAATGAGAAGCATCTTGAAAAGGGGCGGGGCATGTCAGACACTAGCGAGCATTTGATTGGTTATGATGTGATGAACAACTGAAGTGACGACTATAAAATAGTTTATTGAAAATCTGTTTAGGCAGTAGTGACAAGCCACAAGCTTTACATGTTTATCTAAGTTGTATGTGTGAAGTTCTTTACTGTTTTGAAGCACACTAGGTTATACATTTCCTAAAAATGAATAATACTCATACTAACATCTTCAAAAACCTATTTTAATTTCATGGGACCTTTAAGTGATCATAGTAAACTTGATTGTATGTGGAATGATGACAAATGGCTACAGCTGTGTTTTTAAGAAAGGTAGGAGGTATATAAAGATTTTAAATGGCGTCTGTTGAGTGGTAAGTACCTCCAGATAATTTAACCTCACACTTTTATTGGAAGCTTAACACATACTGAAGGATTACGGTGCTTTTTTTACAAGTCTTCATGCTTTATTTGTTTGAAATCCATTTGCTGCAAGTGTTTCCATTCCAGCCACAAACCCTCAGGATTATATGTATGGGAAATGTAATGTTAGGCAACAGGAAACTTAATGAAAGCGCTCAATTGGAGATCTGTTTGGATGGTGAGGGTTTTGGGTTTTGGTCTCGCTGGGTTGTTTTCCACGCTCCTCCTGGTGGGTTTGCAGTGGTCGTGATGTCACCTGCCCCTCAGCCTATAGCCATCCATCCCAGTCACATGACCACGCCATTACTGTTCCATAGCCATCCACATTCAATACAGCATGAGCAGATTTCATCACACTGATGCTGGTTTAATATGTTCCTCACACTTTATGTTAAGGTGAAACTATTAATTTAACTTCTGAGTGATCATTTACATGTACTTATTGTAATGTTTGGGCTTCGAATGTGGGCTAGGTTTAGGATTAGTTACATGTTATTATGCATAATTCATTGCCATTACTATAGTAAGTGCATGGAACATGTGCAACTACATCACTTTAATTTAAAGTGTTAACAAAAATGCAGTTTATATATATTTTTGCAATAAATACAAACAGTTTAAACACAAATATTAGCAATCCTGTTCATTTTTTTTTAAATTTTTTTAATATTCATAATACTATTCTAATACTATATAAGTGCTGTGAAATATACTATATAAGGACATTTTGTCTATACTTCCTATTATATTTTTCTTCTGGATAAAGTCTTATTTCTTTTAGTTTAGTTGTATAGATAATTAATAATGTTAATAATACAAAATGATTTTAAATAGTCTCAAATACATTCAATTTAATGATCGCCGGGCATCTCCATTTGCATGGATGCATATGCACTGCTGTTCATTTCTGTGATTATATACTGTACATTATGTTGCAATTGAGGTTCAGTTCCACATGCTTTTTTTTGTTTATGTGTATATAATGTATACATGAATGTAATTTAGTTATCATGCTTCTCTTATGATTTTATTAATTATTTATTGTATTAAGCATTCATTATTGTGTTATGTTTAGGTGTTGCAGATATACAGCACCAGTCTAGTGTTTTGCTTTCTTAAGTAAATGCATTAATGTGAGATGTTTGTATTCATGGAAACTTGTAATTTTAGCAGAGACTAATAAATGCAGTGGAAGGGTTGTTTACTGCTAGTTAAACTGGATCCTTCTGTAACAATATTTAATATATTGATTTACTGAACAATACATAGAATCAATTGTTTTTGGAATCAACTCTCGATTCTCAACACCTTCGATTCAATGAATCAACAATTGTTAGAATTGACTCCCTATTCTCAACGCCTCAGAATTGTGGAATCAATTTTTTTTTGGAATTGACTCTCGATTCTCAACACTTCGATTCAAGGAATAAATGTTTTTTGTCCTCTCCCAAGTGTCAATGCTTCAGAGTCATGTAGTCAGTTGTTTTTTTTTTTAATCAACTCACAACACCTTGGATTTGAGGAATCCATTTTTTATAGACTCTCGATTCTCAACACCTTGGAATCAATGAATCAATTGTTTTTGGAATCGACTTCGATTCTCAACGCCTCGGATTTAAGGGATCAGTTATTTTTGCAATCAAATCTTGATTCCAAACACTTCATATTCAAGGAATTATTATTTTTATTTTTATTTTTATTTTTTTTGTAGACTGTCGATTGTCAACACCCCAGAATTTTGGAATCAATTGTTTTTGGAATTGACTCCCAAATCTTATTGCCTCTGATTTAATGAATCGGTTGTTTTTGGGTGTGACTTCCTATTCTCAATGCGGATTCCAGCATTCAATTATTTTTGGAAGGAATTCTTGATTTTTCACGCCTCTGAATTGAAGAACCCAATATTGTTAGAATTGAGTCAAATGTCAACACCTCTGAAATCAAGGAATCAGTTGTTTTCAACTCTCTATCCTCAACACTTCAGAATTAAGGAACTAATTTTTTTTTTTGTAGACTCAATTGTCAATACCTCAAAATTGAGGAATCAATTGTCTTTGGAATCAATTCTTCATTCTCAACACCTCAGAATCAAGGAATCAATTGTTTCTGGAATTGACTCCCTAATCTCAATGCCTTGGATTTGAGGATTCAGTTGTTTTGGGAATCAGTTCTTGTATCTTCCCACCTCCGAATCAAGGTATCAATTGTTATTTAAATCAACTCTCGATTCTCAAAGCCTCAGATTCAAGGAATCAGTTGTTTTTAAAACTGACCTCTGATTCTTAACATCTCAGAATTGAGGAATTATTTATTTTTTGGAAATGACTCTTGATTCTCAACACTTTTGATTCGAAGAATCAATGGTTTTTGGAATTGACTCTTGATTCTCAATGTCTCAGAATCAATGAATCAATGGTTTTTGAATTGACTCCTGATTCTCAATGTCTCGGAATTGAGGAATCAGTGGTTTTTGCAATTGACTCTTGATTCTCAGTGTCTCAAAATCAACGAATCAATGGTTTTTGAATTGACTCCTGATTCTCAATGTCTCAGAATCAACGAATCAATGGTTTTTGAATTGACTCCTGATTCTCAATGTCTCAGAATCAACGAATCAATGGTTTTTGAATTGACTACTGATTCTCAATGCCTCAGAATCAACGAATCAATGGTTTTTGAATTGACTCCTGATTCTCAATGTCTCAGAATTGAGGAATCAGTGGTTTGTGAATTGACTCCTGATTCTCAATGTCTCAGAATCAACGAATCAATGGTTTTTGAATTGACTCCTGATTCTCAATGTCTCGGAATTAAGGAATCAATGGTTTTTGCAATTGACTCCTGATTCTCAATGTCTCGGAATTGAGGAATCAATGGTTTTTGCAATTGACTCCTGATTCTCAATGTCTCAGAATCAACGAATCAAAGGTTTTTGAATTGACTCCTGATTCTCAATGTCTCAGAATTGAGGAACCAGTGGTTTTTGCAACTGACTCTTGATTTACAACACTTCAGATTCGAGGAGTCAATTATTTTGTAGACTCTTGATTGCCAATGCCTCAGAATTGAGGAATCATTTGTTTTTGGAATTGATTCTTCTTTAATAACACCTCTGAATCAATGAATCACTTTGGAATAGTGGAATCAATTGTGTTTAGAAATGACTCTTGATTCTTAACGGATCAGAATCAAAGAATCGATTCTTTTTGCAATGGACTCCAACTCTAATGTACACATAGAAACTCACAGTTTCCTCATAGTAACCCATCAAAATAAAAGTTTTGTTATATTACGACAGGCGTAATATTAAGCTAATATTAAAGCTTTCATCCATTTTGGAACAGCAGTGGTAAATTTCTGCCGCTCAATCATTCTGGTGCTGTATATCCTCCATCTACCTCCAGCATGCATTGTGTATGTGTGTGTTCGTCCTCATCCCACCCTCATGTGTGCTATTGACGTGCTGCTGTGTGTTTTAGGCTGAGGGGGTTCAGGAGACTCCCTGCAGTGGTGTTTCTGCCGCCGCTGATGCCCAGGAGAATGGGCTGAAGGACGGCGGCCCCTGCAAGAGTGACCCGATCCGGGACTCGCAGGGCCTGGACTTGCTCATCCCTGAAACAAGTAAGTTTGTGTGTGAACCCAGCCCAAAAGCAGCCCACCGAAGCCCCCCGCCAGACTAGAGCTGATTTAGATTATGACTGACATCCAGAGGCCATTGCTCTCATGTGTTTATCCATCATTCTATTCAGTTGTTGCTTATTTTGAGTGATTTTGTTATGTTTAAGCGGCATGCTGATTATTGTTGTTGTCTGATTTATCACAGTGCGAGAGGTCGACTGATTAATAATGCAAAACCAAAAAACAAAGCAAGTGAAAATCTGAATTTTAAATCAAAGTTGCATCTGTATGTTACGTTAAAAACGAATAAATGCATTTAATTTGAAGGAAAGTCAAAGGGTTAAAACTGAAGGCAACGTTTTTGTGAAAAAGATGAATAAGAGTCAAACGTAAATTTTGAAAAATAATAAAAGTAAAGCAAAAGTCCACTCAAAATATAAAATCATTGAATGTTGAAATGCAAATACAAAATTGAAATGGATAAAACTAAAACACTGAATAAACTATTTTGGTAAATTCCGATTTTAAAATTACTATATAATAATAAATATAATAAATGTAACATTTAAAATCAACTATTCAGGGCTACACAGTGACAAGGTCGGCACGGTGGTTAGCACTTTATCAAGAAGGTCGCTGGTTCGGCATTTGGCATTACTATGTGGAGTTTGCATGTTCTCTTCGTGTTGGCGGTTTCCCCCACAGTCTAAACACATGCGCTATAGGGGAATTGAGCAAACTAATTTCTGTAGTGTATGAGTGTGTGTGTGAAGAAGTGTGTATGGGTGTTTCCCAGTACTGGGTTGCAGCTGTAAGAGCATCTGCTATGTAAATCATATGCTGGATAAGTTGTGTTAATCAGATACTGGATAAGTTGGCGGTTCATTCCGCTGTGGTGACCTCTGATGAATAAAGGGACTAAGCCGAAAAGAAATGAACGAATGAAGGAATGAACCATTGAAATTGCTGGAAAAAAATATTGACCTTTTCATTAAAATCAAAATGTTATATAATATAAATATTATTATTTAAATGAAACTTTTAATTTCAGTAAATATAAAATAAATTTAAAAACTCAGTTGTAAATAAAACAAATGTTGCATTTTTATTGCAAGTAAAATAAAAAAGTAATCAAACAATGTATATGTAATATGTCAACTGAAATCAAATATGAAATAAAAGACAGAATGTGAGTTTTTTCAATCAAAGTACTGAATAAATGCATACATTAAAAATGCAATAAAACTATTGAATAAAACAAAACGTTTTTACACTCATAATTTAAATTAATGTAAATACATACATAATGTATGTATATATACAGTTGAAGTCAGAATTATTAGCCCCGCTTTGATTTTGCTTTTTTCTTTTTTAAATATTTCCCAAATTATGTTTAAACAGAGCAAGGACATTTTCACAGTATGTCTGATAATATTTTTTATTCTGGGGAAAGTCTTGATTTATTTTGGCTAGAATAAAAGCAGTTTTTAATTTTTTAAACACCATTTTAAGGTCAATATTATTAGCCCCTTTAAGCTATATTTTATTTCGATAGTCTTCAGAACATCGTTATACAATAACTTGCCTAATTACCCTAACCTGCCTAGTTAACCTAACTAACCTAGTTCAGCCTTTAAATGTCACTTTAAGCTGTTTAGAAGTGTCTTAAAGAATATCTACTCTAATATTATTTACTGTCATCATGATAAAGATAAAATAAATCAGTTATTAGAAATAAGTTATTAAAACTATTATTTTCAGAAATGTGTTGAAGAAATCTGCTCTCCGTTAAACAGAAATTGGGGAAAAAAATAAACAGGGGGCTGATCATTTAGATTTCAACAGTAGGTATATATATATATTGTAGGCAGCAGAACTAGATTACATGCATAATACGAATATTTCAACTAATTAGCTTTTTAATTCTTTCATTTAATGTCTCAAATTTGGAAATAACAATTTCGAATGCAGATCAATGGATTTGCTCTTCAGTGTTTGGACTTGCAGCAGTACAAATTAAACCACACTAAACTGAACTAAACTGAACTTAAACTCTGAAAACGGTTCTGCCACAGTTTCAATCTACTACAACTTTAATGTGAAGCTGCTTTGACACAATCTACATTGTAAAAGCGCTATCAAAATAAAGATGAATTGAATTGAATTTGCATGTACTTGTACACACTGTAAAAAATGTTACTTAGATCTAACTTATAAAAAGTGAGGCAAGTGGTTGCATCGGACATTTTAGGTTGATTCAACTTCCAGCCTTTTTTAAGTATTTTAAACACTAAAACATTGCTTAAAACAAATGCAATAAAATTAAGTTGAGCCAAATAATATTTCTAAAATTACTCAAATCAGATAAACTTACTTTTTTTGTTAAACTTAACTTACTTATACATTGCTATATGTTGACTGTACTCATTTTAATTAAGTATTATGAACTTAATGATCTAAATAAAATTAACCATGCATATGTCATTTAAAACGAATTTAATTGACTTCTGGCTGTAACCTCAGAAAATAAATCGGCGTTTCTATATTGTAAGCACAATATACACTAGTAAACACAGATAAACAGACTTTCCTGTCAATAACAATTAAATAAGAATGGGAAGATGGATTAAAGACCATAACATGTATTCAATATCAATCAATGTTCCTTTTAATAGTGACTACAAAATAGGCCATTAATGTGGCTACACATACACAATACATAAATAAAAACATTAATAATACCAGATCCTATTGAGAAATCATCCAAGGCAACTCAGTGAGGAGATTTGCATATTTTGATGAAGATTTTGGATGCATAATGTCCAGTCCCACAAAGAGTCTCTAATACATCTTAAATGTATACAGTTTTGATGGATACTTGAAGTCGAGGACATCGGTAAGTCCAAACAGGAGCCATCATGCATTTGACAGGTTTGGCAAACCTCTGACAGTCCTATGATAATCCAAACTGTGTTGGGCTGATGGCAAATTTTTCCCGTGGGCAGCCGCATGCACCTCTGATTCCTCACAACTCTATTGGTAGAGACAAAAAGAAACAGGAGTTCAGGTGGTTGCTACCAAACAACATTAAATAGCTTAATACTAAATAGAAAATAACTACAAGTGAAGTTACAAAAGTCCAGTGAGAATGATGCATGGATGAAACACCTTAGTTTATCAGTTAAAAATTACCTTAGTTAAAATTACCTAACTTTTATTTAAAAAATAAAAAAAGGTTATAGAGGTTGTGTAATTACATTATTCCAGGTGTTTTTAGTTATCAAATTTTAAAGAAAACTGTGATTTTACTCAGTGTAACAGTGCATGTCATTGTGGTTTCCTGTCAATCACAGAATTGTTAAAATTTAGGTATTACATTTTTTTGTTTATTTTGGCAACTTATAAAGCATAAGAATGTGTATTTAATTTAGATATTAAAACTGTTTGAAAACGGCTATAAGAAAATTATAGAATACAAATTCTATAATTTAATTGTCATCTTCATTTTGCACCAAACTTTGCACGTCATAATACAAATTTTATTAAATAAATAAATAAATACATTGCCATTTTACACATTACATTAAGGTTTACATTAAATTTTTGCTAAAGCTACATTTAATTGACTTTTTCTTCAAATTTAATGTCACTGGCAAATGACAGTTCAGTGATTCAGTGTTATCAGTTAGCTTTATTGAAAGACTGACAGATAATAAGAAACTGCATTAGGATATTTTTATACTGTTTTTACTGTTGCACACATAAAAAAAATCTTCAGATATCAAATGTAAGTTAATTCTATGGAGCCCACTATTGTTTGTAATTTTACCAATGTTTTACTTACCTGCAAATAATTATAGCTGTAATTGTATCTAATGTTTTTCTTACCTGGATGTGAAGTTTGAAGATCCACAGGTAACAAAATCACTTTGGTATCTAAAGACCAAGAACATGCATTTTAGAATGAGGTGCATACAATTTAAATGGTTCTGTAAACATCAGTAGTAAATGTAATTTAGGTTAAAATAAATTGTAAATCTGTAATTTATTCACTATGCAGCATTAAAAAACTTATGGACTAAATCTCTAAAACACAAACTTTAAGTTATACTTTCTCTTACGTTAAACACAAACTACTTAACTGTTGCATACGTTTCTGAATTTAATATCCATCCTTAATGTGCTGCTATAACTTAGGTGAGCTAACTTTAGCTAAGTTAGCGCTAACAAACTGAACCCCCACACCCCGACCGCCCACCAGTGACCTTGTTAATCGGTTCTGCAACGTTAGTTTTACCTACTAAGTGTTTTAAAACTACTTTCACTATTTTTTCTCAATAATATCACTTTTAATCATTAGCATAAACTAGCGTTGGTTAGCGTTAGCCAACTTAGCTTTCTATGTGAGAGCAGTCTAACTGTTAACATACCTGAGGCTACAGTACAATTTACAAAGCTAAAACCTCACCTGCCTAGCGAAGACAGCAGTTTTGCATGACTTTACAATTATCATTCGGCTAAATTTGCAACTTACCGTGTTAATCAGATCCGCTGCTGGGAGCAGTTAATGTCGACCATTGCAGAAGCTGCGTCTGCCTGCTAAATCCCGGGCAATGAAAAAGGAGTCACGCCAAACTATTAAAATCACGTTTTATGAACACCTGCCCACATCGACAGCTGCTCTAATAAATTGTCTGTGTCAACTCACTTTTATAACATTTATTCTACACAATAACCACGTACAAAAATCTACTCAAATAAATTGCATTAGTTTTATTTAAAATATACAGTTATATAAAAACTGATATATTTTAAGTAAAGAGGAAGCAAATTTCATTTTTTTGGTATAAAACAAATAAAATTAACTAGATTGCAATTATTTAAAGTAGATAGAACCAACTCTGTGAGTGTAGCACTTTTTACAGTGCAGCCTTGTACAGAATTTGCAGACATAGTCAGCATTTGAAGTGGATCAACACAATCAAGTTTTTCGAAGTTGCCCTAACGCAAGAATGCATGTTGTTCAACAGATTTAGGACAACTTTGATTGAGTTGATGAAAGTCCTCTTCAGATGCTGACTACTGTATGAATCAGCCGACCTCTGCGCTGAGCTGATGTTTTTAAAAGAGCCGCTTTCTGATCCCCAAACCGTTTTGACCTCTTCTTATTTTTCAGACATCTAACTCGACTTTTTGCTATCACTTTTCCTTTTCATTTCAACCCCCCGACCGCTTCCTCTCCTCCCCTGTTTATCTGTCTCTGTCTTCTGTCTTTCTCCACACTCTATGATGCAGATTGAGTCTTTCAAGCTAAATTTCCGCGAGAACGCCCGCTCTCGCACGGACCACGGCGCCGACATCATCGAGTGGCCCGTTTCTGATGAAAACCCAGTCCAGCAACAGCTTCTCCGCAGCAGCGTCTCGCTCAACGATTCGCTGTCCTCCACCGCCGGCATCCCTCGCTCTCACACCACCCCGAACCTGGAGCACACATGACTCTCGCTTCCCATTGGCCCGCTGCGCTCTAAACCCCGCCTCCTACCATTGCTCTGACTCATGTGATTGGTGTGCTCTTTGTTGACGCTCCTGATTGTGACTCCTGAAGGATGATGTGCAAAACAATGAGTTGGCTAAACTGAACCTTCTACATCCTCAAGTGTTGTAGAGCATGAATTTAGCGGCGTTTCTTTTATTATTGATCTGTTCTGTACTCCTCGTATTCATCATCATGTGTCCATCTGACCACTGCATACACACACACATCTCAGATCCATCTGGACATTAGATCCTGCTGCCTTCAGGTCATTCAGGTGAAAAAAATAATAATATTAAAGGTTTTTAGATGGAAGATCAATGCTTCCCAATAAAACTAAAATCAACAAAGTTCATCAGATGTGGAACTGATATTCTGCAAAAGCTCATTTTTTAATCAAACTTCTCGCTCTATAAGCAAGTGTGTTCATGATTATACATAATAAGCAGAATAAAATATTACGAGACGATCAGTTTGCGTCATCAAGCTGTTTTTAACGTCTAGAAATCAATAGAAGTGAATGAGAGCGGAGGACTGTCGTTGCGTCCCAATTCACATACTTATACTACGCCCTAAAAGTGTTTACTTTTTTTGTGAAGGAAAAGTGTATATATTTGATTGTGTAACAGAAGAGTATGCAAGCTTTGGAATATACTAATTCCCTATCATATTGAATAGCCTAGCTAAGCAGCAGCAGTGTAATCTGCCATTGGCGAGTCTTTCATGCAGAGAAATCTCCTCGGTTCTTTGGATAATTCTGCATTTTGAAGTTAATATGCAAACATATCTTGATATAGGTACACATTGTTGTTGCAGATGAAAGATAATTAACTTTAATTAACTTTACTGAAGCCTCTTGACTTGATGGTTTGTCTCCATGTTTGTAGTTTATTTACACTTTTTACGACTTTGTAGTCAAATTCATGTCCAACGCACAATGTGTTAGCGCTATTGCTATTATTATTATTATTGATAATAATATTATTATTATTATTATAATAACTTTAATATTATCAATTAGAGTACAGACAGTTCTACACTTCAAATTTTTACCAGAAATAGTAAATCATCCGGGAACTTTTGGCATACTCTTTTTAAAACACTATGGTTTGGGACATACTAATTCTGTTTTCGAATACTCTTTAGGACGGATAGTATGCGAATGAGGACACAATGACGCACAAAGACTGATGGGAAATGTAGTTTTGTTACATGAAGCTTTAAAGTCTGTTTGAACCGAAAGTTGCTGCAGACTTTAATTCCGTATGAAGATGTATTTCCAACTGAAAGGGAATATTGACTAGGGGGCGGGGTTTATTTTTGAGCCCCGCCTCTCATGTTTTATTAATAAGTGGGCGTGGATAAGCATATTTCACCCAATCAGTCATCAGAGAAAGGCTGCTCTTCCAGAGTGGAAGCAGATTTTGATTAAAGATTAACAAAACAAACTGACTTTAATGAACATTGCAATTTTTAATTCTATACAGACTTTAAGCCACAGGAACATTGAAAATTAAATTTCTACTCTGAAAATTACAATAAAATTTAATAAACCATATTAATCGAAGAAAAAAAAAACACAACTGAAATGGTATTTTCTTGTAAAAAAAAACATTGTTTTCATTCCTACAGGCACTGCAACAGTCTGTAATAGTGACAATATATAATTCAAGATTTAAATAAAATTAACATTTTTGCATTTAATTTTAATCTTTTGCATTTACTTGATAGGTTTTAAGGTTAACACTTTACACTAAGGTTCCATTAGTTAATGTAAATTAACATTTACTAACATAAACAAGGAATAATACATTTATGACACTTCATATTTTGTAATGTTACTGAATGAAAATGAAGTCATTCATTGTTCTTATTAACTAAAGTTCATTCGCTAATGGTAAAAAACGCAACTTTTAATTGTAATAATTCATTAGTAAATGTTGAACTATGATTAATAAAGGCACACAAATATTGACTGTTTATTAGTTATTGTTCATAATTACCATTAACTAATAGAACCTTATTTTAAAGTGTGACTGTTTTAAGTTTGCACTGAAAGTTTGCCCACCCAGCTTTAATTTACATAAACTTGTTTCCCCATGACCGCATTTAAATTTTATATATATATATATATATATATATATATATATATATATATATATATATATATATATATATATATATATATATAATGGAAGCCAATGCAGTAGAAAGTGTAGTATGACCAAACTTTTATGGTTCAAATATTGGCAACATAGACAAAAAAAACATTGGTTACACTTTAATTTATTCACACTGTTAAATACTGGCTTATTACCTGCTGATTATTAAGATATGAACAGTTTATCAGCACTTAAATAAGATTATATTCAACATCCTAATCCTACTCAATGCCTAAACCCAACTACTACCTTACTAACTATTAATAAGCAGCTAATTACTCATTTATTGAGGCAAAAGTCTTGTTCATAGCGTGAATTGTACATTAAAATAATAATAATGTGTAATTAAATGATGTTTTCTGAGCAGCAGAATTTAATATTGAGTAAAACTAGTGGCTTCCTGAACAATATTGATGAGATTTGTCTCTGACTCCTGATGATTTGAAGGCAGCACACACACACACACACACACATGCACAGGGCTGTCATGTGACCATCTCTCCTCCAGTATAGATCTACCATTGAGCTCTAGCTGAACTGAATCTCTCTCTATTTCGTGATGGTGTGTGTTTGAGTGAATCCTGTAGCAATGAACTCCGTGTCGTTTGACTCTTTCGTATCTTGACTTTTATTTGATCGTGACCAGCGGATGTCGTTTCCTTTTCCTTGTTATTGTAAAGCAATATTACGGTCTCCTACAATGCCTATAAGATATTAAACCACACGCACAGTAAACAGCGCTCATAGTGTCAAACGCAGCTCCTAGAAAGTGCAGAGGGTTTGAGGATGACAGATGAATGATGACCTGGTGAAAAAGAAGTGCGCTCGATTATAATGTAGTGTACTTCTGATCTTAAAAGGTTCCTTCATTAAGAAAGTGACACTTAAAGAGAGACGTCTTAAATGCACTTTATAATGATTTATACATTATAATAAGTACATTTTAAATAATTTGTCATGCTTTAGCAAAGCACACATAATTTTATGTGTTGACTAACATACGAAAATATGTGATCCTGGACCACAAAATCACGTAAAATCTGAATAAGTTAGCTTTCTATTGATGTATGGATTGTTAGGAAAGCATTTTAGATGCAACTATTTTAATATCTGAATTTAAAAAAATCTAAATATTAGGAAAATCACCTTTAAAGTTGAACAAATTAAGTGCTTAATTGCATATTACTAATCAAAATTTGGGTTTTGATTTATTTACAGTAGGGGATTTACTAAATATCTCAATGAAACATGACATTTACTTTAAATTCTAATGCTTTTTTTTTTTTTTTTTGGCTAATGCATATAATCTACCCATGCAATATGTTAATATGTTTTACTAAATGGAATGTTTATAGTCACAAATGTGTACACAATAGAAATTACTTTATATTTTTGCTCACCATAAACGTTTGCCAGTGCATTAAGCAAAATATTACAGTTGAAGAAAAATAATGAATCTTATATTTAAAAATAAATCTTATATTTAGTTGAAAGTTCACCACAAATATTTTATTTTACTCATCATTTACTCACCTGTTATAACCGCTTATAATTTTTCAGCAGGATATTTTGAAGAATGTTGGGATTTCCATAGTTGGAAGAAATATCATAGAAGTCAGTGGCTGTTGATTTCTTTAAAATATTGTCTTTTAGATGTAATGAAATAAAGAAATTCAATGGAGAATGAGTTAATTACATCATTATTGTTATTATTTTAGGTAAATATAACTTTGAAGGTCCTGTAAAGTGCTTTGAAATGTGCATTTTTATTAAATGTTTGACGTAATCGCAACTGAAACAAAGAGAGGGTGGGACTTATAGTAGCCCCTCCCCTTCAAAAAAACAGCCAATAGTGTCTTGTTTTATCACAGCTCTGCCAGTGGGAGTGATTGAGCTAAAACGCATCAAATGAACAGCCAATGTTAATAAAGAGGGGGCGGAGCATGTCAGACACGAGAGGTCATTTGATTGGTCAGATTTAATAAGAAACTTGAGTATGAGGTGATGTCAAAATAATTGATAATCCATTTCAGTGGAAGAGACAAACTGCAAGCTTTGAATGTTTATATCAGATTTATATATTCTAAATGTGAATTTTGTCAGTTTGGAGCACACTAGATATCAAAACTAACAGACTTATAGGGTTATTTTAATTTCACAGGACCTTTAAATGCATCAGAAATGTAAACAAACTTCATTTAATATATTAAAAGTAATATGCATCTCCATGTGTATCAATTAACAAGCTCAAAATTCAAGACATACTCTTTTAGTAGAAGTATACTACATGTATGTGTGCTTCTTTTTCACTCGGATAAAGAAAATCAAGCAAGTTTTGGGTGTAAACGGAGGGTTTCTGTCGTAAGTGAATTGTGTTGATGCTTTATCAGCATGTACAGTAGAAGTACAGTAAGTTTTGACTTGTCAATGAGGGCCAGTTTGTGCCTGGTACTGTTAGCATTTTGCCTTCAGAGGGACGAATGAGCGAATGTCGCGTGATTTGAAGTATTTGCTTAATGAGAAAGCAGTGCAGTTGTGCGTGAGTCTGCTGCTGGTTTCAATGCTTCTGTTCCTGCAGGTCTGTTTCAGAGTGAACGCTGTGCAGTTTTAGTGTGATCATGCGAGTCGAGCGGTTCCTGCGGGGTTTTAATGCTGGAGCTTGTAGCTTTTTTTTCTTCTCTTTCGTAGCATTTTTCTGTTTTACAGTAGCTTATCTTCTAATAGCCTTTTTAAGGTTTGATAATCACGCACGCTTGACATGTGGCTGCTTGGTTTAGCGTCCTTTTGGTGTAATAATGGGGTGAAATATCCGTTAATTAATAGTTTCCATATTTTGTGATTTTTAAATAGTTTATTTTACAGATGTGAGTTGCCATATGAGATCCTGGGCTCTGTTCTGCTGATGTCCGATGTTGAAAAATTGACTTTTATTGACATTTTCTGGTAGTTTTAAAACAATATGTTGTATAAGAAATAGGATTGGTGCAGCAGTATTGCTCTCAATATACCGGTCTGTTGTGGAGAAGAGTCTAAATCTACGTTCTTACTCTCACCTATGCTCATTAACTTTGGGTCATGACTGAAAGCACGAGATCTTGGATACAAGCAGCTGAAATAAGTTTACTTCGCAGGGTGGCAGGGCGCATCCTTATAGATGGGGTGAGGAGCTCAGAGTTGAGCCGCTGCTCCTCCACATCAATTGAAGTCAGCTGAGGTGGCTCAGGCATCTGTTTCGGATGCCTCCTGGACGCCTACCTAGGGAGGTGTTTGAGTTATATCTCACCGGGAGGAGGCCTCTGGGAAAACCCAGGACACGCTGAAGCACTATGTCTCTCGGCTGGCCTGGGAACGCCCTGGTATCCCCCCAGAGGAGCTGGAGGAAGTGTCTTGGGAGAGGGAAGTCTGGGGTTCTCTCCTAAGACTCGACCCGGCCACAGTAAAGTGGATGAATATACAGTTTAAGACCCTATTCTAAATTATTTTAAATATTATCCAAGTGCAGTTTATTAACATTTTTAAACATAATTGGTTTATTAATTAATTCCTAATTACTGATATCTTTTGTTTTTGTCATGATGACAGTATTTAATATTTTAGTTGTTATTTTAAAAGATATATAAGTGCTTTATTAATTAGGCAAGTCATTGGGCGGCAGTGGAACCAAGAAAGTCATCTAAAATAATCTCAGCCAAACTTAAAAGAAAAAACACATTTACAGAAGAAAAATATAATAGGAGTTACTGTGAAAATGTCTTTGCTTTGTTAAACTCTATTAAGTGACCACAGCTATATTACCCTGCAGCCCATGAGTGGTTACTCAGTGAAGCTAAGCAGGGCTGAGCCTGGTCAGTACCTGGATGGGAGACCACATGGGAACACTAGGTTGCTGTAGGCAGAGGTGTTAATGAGGCCAGCAGGGGGTGCTCAAACTGTAGTCTGTGTGAGTCCTAACGCCCCAGTATAGTTAAGGAGACACTATACTATCAGTGAAGGCCGTCTTTTTGATTGATGTTAAACTGAGGTCATTAAAAATCTCATGGCACTTCTCGTAAAGAAGAGTTGGAGGGTTGAAACTCCCTCCATCTGCACTTAGCGATCATGACCTCTCAATAACCCAATCATTGGCTAAATCACTGTCTCTCCACTCCACCTATAGCTGCCGTCACATCATCCAAGTGGATGCTGCACACTGGTGGAGGTGTGGAGAGACCCCCCCTCATGATTGTGAAGCGCTTTGGGTGTATGGCCATACACAATAAATGCACTATATAAACACACATTACATAAACATCACTTGAGATATCTTTAAAATATTAAAATTGAGCTAATAACTGTTATAAACATCAATAAAAGTCACTTTGTCAAACTTTTGAACATCACAAGTTGTCGGACCCAAAATGCAATTTAAAATCATTAAAAACTGGAGAAAAACAAAAACTGAATCACAAAATATGGAAAACACTGTTGATTTCTGATTATTTTTGTTTTCTCAGTGAGGATATAGCTGTTCTTTCTTATTTTATTTAATTGTTTCATCAGCGTGAGCAGTATGGAGGACAGACGTTATTTAGCGCGCTTACCTATTTACCAGTATGACAGAGTAAGATGCATTTATTGCTTATTCTCGGGCAGAAATCTTTAATCCCAAATCATTCAGAGCAATAAGACTGTCACTATGACAGAGCCCAGATTCTGACTTTTAGAAACATATATATCATGCATGACTGTAAAACAATCAGAGTTAACAAATATTGTGAACAATAAAATCAAATTGGCATGTTAGAAAATCCAGTTTCTTTTAATTCCGATTGAAATATAATGTTTTAGATGGAAATACAAGTAACTTCATTGTGTATTTAAAGAATTCATCTGTTGTTTGAGTGGAAGAGCCAAAATAAGGTTGCATTAATTTATGAACTCATGATTTTGGGCAATAACAGATTTTATTTATAGTCTTTATTTTCTTTTCAAGACATAAGAGTTGTGTAAATATTAGTATTTGAGCTGTGTTGAGCTTCTTTTCTTTCCTTAAGGACCCTTTAGTCTTTCAGGATATGTAATAATGTTGGGTCACATTGGAAACGGTGCCTGAATGAACCCAGAGAACAATCAGAGAATATCACTTTACATGCTTTTACAATTGATCTCCCCATTAGATCTCCCAGTTGAATGCATTTAATATTTGCACAAAATGTTCAGCGATGTGGAGGAGAAAAAGAGATTTGTACTGGTCAAAGATTAGCGAGGGCTGGTATTATGGATCTTTAATAGCTTTAACTTAATATAATGTACCTTTAATGATGCTGTATCCAGTGAAAACGGCAAATGTATTGAAACACACTATACAGGTCAGAAGTTTTACAACAGTATGATTTTGATTCAATGTTTTTAAAGGATGTAAAAAGTATAGCAAGAAAAATCTAATGAATTTAAATGAGTTTAAGTATTTAAAACAACTGTTTTCTTTATGAATATATTTGAAAATGTCATTTGTTTTTCTGATTTGAAAGCCGATTTTTGCTAATATCATTACTCCAGTCACGCAATAATTCAGAAATCACTGTAATATTCTGGTTTAGGAAACAATTATTATTTTTGGTTAATATTAAAATTATGGCATCACGGTGGCTTAGTAGTTTGCACAGCAAGAAGGTCACTGATTCGAGTACCGGCTTAGCCAGTTGGCATTTCTGTGTGGAGTTTGCATGTTCTCCCTGTGTTGGCGTGGGTTTCCTCTGGGGGCTCCGCAGTCCAAACACATGCGCTATAGGGGAATTAATAAAGTAAATTGGCTGTAATGTATGAGCATGTGTGTGGGTGGGTGTTTCCCATTACTGGGTTGCAGTTTGAATGGCATCTGCTGTGTAAAACATATGCTGGAATAGTTGGTGGTTCATTCCAGTGTGGCAACCCTGATAAATAATAGAGTAAGCCGAAGGAAAATGAATGAATTTCTTTGGCAAATGTCTTCATCAATTTTGATCAATTTATTTGCTAATTCGTTCATTTTCTTTTCAGCTTAGTCCCTTTATTAATTAGGAGTCCCCACACACAGCGGAATGAACCGCCAACTTATCCAGCATGTTTTTTACGCAGCTTCCAGCTGCAACCCAGTACTGGTAAATCTTTGCTACAGTAAATAAACCTATTCACTTCTATAAATTCTGAACCAAAATAAAAACAGATAGTGACTGTAAACCTTTGAATAATATAGTGTATAATGCTACAAAAGCCTTTTATTTCTGATAAATGCTAATCTTTAGATCATTTTCATTCATCAGTGAATCTTAAACAAATGTTAATGATAACATTATTAATATTAGTATTAATAAATGTTTCTTGACCATCAAATCAGAATGATTTCTGAAGGATCATGTGACTGTAGTGATGCTAATTCAGCTTTTAAATCACAGAAATGTCTTACATTATAAAATATAATAAAGTTAAAACCAGTTATTATTAATAGGAAAACAATATTTCAAACATGTGCATGAAATGAATGACCAATAGAGACTTAAAAACATAAAACTCATACAGTTGTAGAATATTTGACTGGTAGTATAAATTAAAGCACACTATTTTTCTTTTCTTTCTTTCTTTCTTTTTGGCCGCAGTGTCTTTAATATCGCTGTAAAGCTCATGCCCAGGCGGATCACGCCCTGATAGGCATCAGTATTTATCCCATTTTAACAATTACTAATAATCTCTGATAATAACTCCTAGTCTTACAAGAGGAAGATACTCTGAATAACACTGTCAAACTAAACCGGGGGAAATCACATTGAATGTGTTTCAAATGCACAGATTTTATTGTGCCATGAAGGACCAGGGCATCCTGTTCACGCAGGGAGAGGAGAGGTCCAATATTGTTATCATCATAATAATGATGATTTATTATGTTTTGTTCTGTTTTCTGGGAGTGATCTGGGAGACATGTTGCCCTGGAATATAATGACACTCGTTAAGATGTTCAACCCTAAAGTATCATGAAACTAAAGAGACATTGATGTGCAGTAGATGCTCCAAAACTGATAGAAACATTCAGAAAGCAGAATCCAGGTGAGACGTTTACCAGACTCTCATCCTTTGCGAGGTTTTTGTTGGTTTGTTTTCATTATTTTTGAGGTTTTTTTCCATGAAAACTGAATTTCATTGTAATTTTTTTGGTTTGAATGAGGTGTTTATTGTGGTTAATTGTTAACTATGATGTGATTATTAAACATTAAATAAAATAAAGTGTTTAAAACATAATTTGTGTCCTGTTCTTAATAAAGCAACATGTTTTTGATGTGTCAAGGGGCTGTTTTACTTAAAATCTCACTGCATGCTTCACTAAAACTGTTTTAAAGTGGTTATTATTGAGGTTTTGAGTTGTTGAAGTAAAATTAATCAACAGAAGATTGGCGTTTTGTAATTAAAAGTTATTAAATTAATTTATTAAAGCATTCATTTTTGACTTGTCAGGTCTCAGACTGTTTCACATTTTATTTTGAAGGCTTGTGGTATGTCTGCATTGCATTTGTAGCATCATGATGTCAGATGATCCTGTAGATTTTCTATTTGAATATATTTTAAAATGTCTGTATTTTCGAAGGTGGTTTTCAGGTAAGACAAGTGTGCTGGCGTTTCATGTCTGTGATAAAAAATAATGGGAAAAAGTTTCAAGTTTGAAGTATTTTACTAAACAAAATAATTGCACTGTCGCCTCATAGCCACAAGAAGGTTGCTGGTTTGAGTTGACATTTCAGAGTTTGCATGTTTTCCCAATGTTGGCATGGGTTTTCTCCGGGTGCTCCGGTTTACCCATTGTCCAAAGACATGTTGTATTGGGGAATTGGGTAAGCTAAATTGTCCGTAGTGTATGTGTATGAATGGGTGTTTCCCAGTGATGGGTTGCAGCTGGAAGGGCAACCGATGCGTAAAACATATGGTAGATAGGTTGGCGGTTCATTCCGCTGAGGCGACACCAGATTAATAAAGAGACTAAGCTGAAAAAAATTAATGAAGAAATAAAAATAGGTGTTTTCTATTTGAATATATTTTAAAAATGTACGTTACTTTAAAGCAGATTTTTTATCGTCATTAATCCAGTCTCGTGATCCTTCAGAAGCCATTCTGTTCAAGAAATATTTATTAATATTCCTATTATTTCAGCTTCCTTTGGTGAATAAAATTTCACAATTACCAGCCTGATCTCATAAGGAAACGCAAGTATTTTACATTCTGTCAGATTATTGGCTAATTTGTACGAATTTGTACGATTTCAGTTGATTCCACCCCTACCATCACTGAGTGATGAGCAAATTGTACTAAATTGTACGCATTAGATCGTACGAATTCATATGAATTAGCCACTAAATCAAAAAGTTACGAATTGCTGTGAGATTGCGTTGGAATTACAGCATTTATCTGAAATAGAAATCTTTGTGATATTATAGTTTGTTTTATTATCAATTTATTGATCAATTTAAAGCATCCTTGCTAAATAAAAGTATTAATTTCATGTATTCATGTTGACATTTAGCATTCCTACTTAAAAAAAAAAAAAAAAAATTCTTTTACAATGAGTATATTGTAATGCTGGAACACAGCTAGCATTTTTCCACCAATGATGAACTTCCGGTAAAAGCTTTGTGACTATTTTCAATTTCATACAGCACCGATGTTGTATTGTCATTACGATACACTCAGTTGAATAGACTGAAGCATCTATTTGGTTGTTATTGCATAAATAGAGATGAAAGACTTTTTAAACGCAGACTCTGACATTAGCAGCAGGCTGGTGCAGAAATTCCATTGAAAATACTGAGGTAAAATTATTTTATAATCATTTACATTTATAATATTTCCATATTTTAAAGACATGGCACGGAAAAATAGACTTTAATACGGTGCTTCTTGTTTGATCTGATACCCACTTTATATTGTATCTCAGCCAGGCAGTGAAGATTGCACATTTTTTAAAAGAAATCAGATCTTAAATGCAGTAATTTTGTTTGATAAAGTCTAGATACGCGGCTGGCGGATCAATATAGCAACATTTTTATGACACTGTATAACAATAATTAATATTTTTACAGTTGGGTTTATAGGGCCACAGGTTGGCATTAAAAATACAATTTATTGGGTAATTTAATAGATAACATAAATAATACTTGGTACGACTACTGTTTTACATTACTGTGATGGTTGGGTTTAGGGTTGGGGTGGGGGTAGACGTTAATAAAATACAATAAATGGGAAATTAGTAAAGAATGTAAATAATTGTCCTTATCTTCCAGCCTCAACTGTATCTGATTTAGCAACAACCATTTTGTATTTACTTTGGAGCCGTTTGGCTAGCTGACTGAAATTAAAATCTGTGTGCATATACCCCATTTATTATAAATGTTTCAAATGTGAAATAAGCCAAATACACTTGAGAGTATAAGCATTTGAACCACTGATCTATAATAGGAAACATATCTATAACATATAACTATCTATAATAGTCATTATATATAGATCAGTGATTTGAACGCACGTATGTGTGCTGCGTGCGCCTGCGCAGTGACATTCTTTTCCAACCGTCGCTCCGCTGTAACGGACGTCTCTCCGCCTCAGGTGAGTGAAGAAGGATTAAACTCATTTATATTACAACATTTATATACAACAATATTATTATGTGGTAGTTGTCTAAGAAACAAATGATTCGTTTAACCTTGATTGTGTTGTCTTTATATGTCAAATAACTTTAGCTTCTACTGAATCTGTGTTAAATGGCTAACATTACTTACTGTAAGTAACGTCAAAATGGCAAGTACACTTAAAAATATTACTTATACACTTCGTCCTAAAATATGTACTTTTTATGAAGGAAAAGTAAACGTTTTTACTGTGTAACAGAAATGTATGCAAAATTTGATGATAAACTATCATTTTCAACAGACGGTTATGCTCCTGCTTAATGTTATATGTGCCTGTCAATCATCTCGACATATTCTCGATGTCTTTCATTCATAGAAGTCTCCTCAGGTCGTTGATCAGAAGTTACTGACCAAACGTGTCTCTATTGAAGTTCACATTGTCATTGCAGATTAAATATAACGGAGAAAACGTGATGACAATATTTTCCAGTGGGTTAACATAAGATATTAGTTAACCCTTCAAACATAAAGCCTCTCTGCATTTAAAGATAAGTCTCGCGCATCCGCCATATTTGTAGTAATATTTTATTACCCGCATTTGTAACTTAGTAATAAAATTCACGTCTAATGACAAGGCTCTAATCTTTCGAATATATTAATATCTTAAATATTAAATATCTTGAAGCAAATCTGAAAATATTTTCTAACGTTTCTTTAGAAAACAAGTGCCCAGTATTAGTCACAAACATGATGATATCAGTGTAACATCTTAATATCCATATTAATTTGTTATGTACGTTAATTATTTTTTAAATAGTCAACCAAGTGAAGTTTAACAGAGCAAGTAATATTTATTTTTTCATTTTGGAGAAAGTCTTATTTCTTTAATTTTTTAAAAAGTAGTTTTATTATTTATTTATTTATTTATTTATTTGAAATATATAATGCCAATATAAGTAGTGCCCTTAAGATTTTTTTCATCGATTGCTAACAAAGCACTGCTATACAATCACTAGCCTAATTTACTTTACGCCGAATACTAGTATGATGCAAAATAACAAAACAAAAAAAAAATTGTATTTGCTGTTATGATCAATTATTTATTAAAACTAGTATATTTTAAAATGTGTAAAAAATCTTCCCTCTGTTAAGCATCACTTGGAAAATATTTCCAAAGTAATAAAAATGTCTCAGGGGGGATAGTAAGTAAATCTTCAACTCTAAGCATATTATTTGTTGAGTGATAGATTCTGATAGAGGAAGAAGTTATAATTCATATGGTCATTCAAAACCTGGAAAAGTCATGGTATTTTGAAATGGCGTTTTCCAGCCTGGAAAAGTTTTGGAAAAACAGAAAAACTCACAAAGTTTTGGAAAAGTCATTGAAATTACGTTTACATTTAGTCATTTAGCAGACGTTTTTGTCCAAAGTGACTTGAGCTGCGGTCACACTAGATTGTGTGCTTGTGAAATTCTGTCGTACGGCGCTGTGAAAAACGGCGAAGTTAAACATAATGATTAGACCTTCATAAAAGTGATTGATTGCTCTATATTTTAAATTTCTTATTTTAAATGATTTTATTAGTCTAACTAATGTGATTTAGGTAAGAATTCACCAAGCTTAAAATTTCGAATGCAGTAAAATGCTAAACTTGCGTTTCTGGTTTGCCGCATTCGCATTCCTATAAATGGATGTCTATGAAGTGAAAAGTGCGATCACAGCTTCACAATAGAAGTAGTTTTACCTACTATTACTATTTTAACAAACTAATAACATTATCTAAAATTAGTTTGACAAATATTTGGTACTGGAATGAAGGTTAGTTGTTTTAGCTTCTTTTCTTGCCCAAAAACATGATCTCACATCATTAGTGCTGTGTAAGCATCATCTATTTTACATAGATATAGAAAAAAATTGAGACTATTGCGTGTTTATGATATGCTTTAATAAATTGTGCATTGTTTCTCTTGTGATCTACCATGTACACGGAGACGTTACATGAAACGTTAGTTCATGAAAATTAACTTAAAAGTCCTGGAATTTTTGTAATAAAAATGTGTATGAACCCTGTATAATATAGTTGAAATAATCAAGGAGATGTGAATAAAGAATAAATCACAGATTAAACACTGGATTAAATTAAACAGATTGTTATAAAAGTAACAGAAGAATGTGCAATAAATGACATAAAAAGTGTTTACTTCATCAAAACCCTTGATAACAACTTCAAAGTTTCCCTTAACACCATTTGACTTATATTTATGTGATTGACTTTTTTCGTCACACCTGTAATTCACACATTTTCTCTCTATATACATGAAATATAGACTAAAAAGGCACAGATGCAATAATTCAGAATTGCAGTTTTTATTGCTAGATTAGAACCAGTACTTGAACATGGCTTCACAACAAACAAACTCGTTATACTGGATGATTACTCTTCATCATGTCCTTTCTGCAATAAGAGAGAACAAAAGTAGAAGGTAAGTGTCATTACTAACTGTGCTGTGATTTCTAATAGTTAGTTGGAGCAGAAAAAATATACCTTGGGTCCTGAATCACGGCTCTTGGCTCTCATCTTGTTGACCTGAGATTCAGCAATATCAGCCCTCTCCTCTGCCTCGTCCAGCTCATGCTGCAGCTTACGGAACTTGCCCAGGTTAGAATTGGCCTGTTCCTCCTGAAAAACACAGGGACAAACAAAACATCATGAGGAAATCATGATGTTTCAAATGCAATGCTTTAATGTCTGAGTCCTATCGTTTACTTACAGCCTCTTCAGCAGCTCTCTTGTAGGACTTGACCTTCAGCTGCAGTTTGTCCACCAGGTCTTGAAGACGAGCCAGATTCTTACGGTCTTCCTCAGTCTGCAAACAGAATGTACAAAATTACTTCATCGTGTTCTGTATGTGTTAGAAAAAATGGTGCTATGAATAAAACTGCATATTTGTCAAAGAAATAACCTGGTAGGTGAGCTCCTTGATGCGCCTCTCATATTTACGGACTCCTTTCACAGACTCGCTTGCCTTTCTCTGTTCCAACTCCACCTCATTCTCCAGCTCTCTCACCTAACAAAACAAAATTAAATGATGTGAACTACTCTTTAATCTTTGCAAAATGTCTGAAGAGAAAATGCCTGATTTTCAGTAGCTTACCCTGGCTTCCAGTTTCTGGACCTGCTTCTTGCCACCCTTCATGGCGATCTGCTCAGCTTCATCCAGACGGTGCTGCAAGTCCTTGATGGTCTGCTCCATGTTCTTCTTCATGCGCTCCAGATGAGCACTGGTGTCCTGCTCCTTCTTCAGCTCCTCTGCCATCATGGCAGCATCAGTGATGGCTTTCTTGGCCTTTTCCTCAGCATTCCTGCACTCCTGCACGGCCTCCTCAACCTCAGTCTGAAGCTGAGTATTATCTCCCTCCAGCTTCTTCTTCTGATTCAGCAGGCTGGTGTTCTGTATCATCAAAATAGTTTACATCATTAAAGATGTCAACAATACCGAAGTATAAAATAATGATTAGACAGTAATACAATCACATGAGTATTTAAAATGTTTTACCTGGGCATGCAGGAGCTGAACTCTCTCACTGACGTCCATCAGTTCCTGCTCAGCCAGTTTCCTTCCTCTCTCAGTCTGTTCCACCAAGGATCTCAGCTCATCCAGTTCAGCCTGCAGCAGATTGTTGCGTCTCTCCACAATGGCGATGTTCTCTTTGAGATCATCATTGCCACGCAGAGCGTCATCCAGTTGCATTTGGGAATCCTGTGAGGTATGAATAAACGAAAATACTGCTTACCTATCCTGTATTTCACTAAAGGATAATAAAATCTGAACTGAAGCTTGGCCATACCTTGACATGTCCATGAAGACTCTTGAGTTGCTTCTGGGCTTCTGATGCCTGCCTGTTAGCCTGGCTGAGCTGAATCTCCATCTCATTGAGGTCTCCCTCCATCTTCTTCTTCAGTCTGAGAGCTTCATTCCTGCTGCGAGTCTCTGATTCCAGTGAGCTCTGCAGGGTATCCACCACTCTCTGCTGGTTCCTCTTGGCCTGCTCCATCTCTTCATCTTTCTCAGACAGCTTACGCTCAATGTCAGCTTTGACCTGATTGAACTCCAACTGAGCTCTCAAGATCTTGCCTTCCTCGTGTTCAAGAGAACCCTTTAAGTATGAAGGAAAGCATTTTAAGTCATTAGTCTTAAATTAATCTAATGTAAATAACATAATAGGAAATGATCATTCACGGTTACCTCAGCCTCCTCCAAGGCTGTCTGGATCTCTGCTTTTTCTTGCTCCAACTGCTTTCTGATTTTCTCTAACTCATGGATGCTCTTTCCGGTTTCTCCGAGTTGCTCAGTAAGGTCAGAGATTTCCTCTGTTAAACAGAAGAATAACTGTTAAGCAAACATTTGCTGATGGTAGAATCTGTTAATCTTGTAGTTAACCAAAATACATACCTTGAAGGTTCTTGTTTTCTCTCTTCATAGTCTCAAGTTGATCCAGGACCTCTTCATACGAGTTCTTCAGCTTGAACAGTTCAGTGCTCAGAGATCTGGACTCTTTCTGGGCACTTTCCAGTTCAGTCTGAGACTCCTCATACTTCTGCTTCCACTCAGCCAAAACCTGATTAAAGCAACAATTTAGGTGTTTAATAACCACCTATACTGAAAAGACAAGTAAAATTAATTCAGGTGATACATGTTTATTTTATGTATTACCTTGTCAAAGTTTCTTTGCTTCTTGTCCAGAGCAGCAGCAGCAGCATTAGATCTCTCCACGTCCACCATAAGATCTTCAATCTCATTCTGGAGCCTGTGCTTGGTCTTCTCCAGAGAGGAGCATTTAGCATTAACAGCTTCCACAGCCTCTTCTGCTTCCTGGAGACGCTGTGCCAATTTTTTCCTAATTGTGTTAGAAAGCAGAATTTCACAACCGATTAGAAATAATAAATCATAAATGGAAGAATTAGTGAATTTACTTTTGAAAACCAAATAGCATATTTCCAAGTTCTTACTTGGCATCCTCCAGCTCCTCAGTCCTCTGGATGGCATCAGTTTCATACTTGGTTCTCCACTGAGCCACTTCAGAGTTTGTCTTGGACAGACTACGCTGCAGCTCAGCTTTGGCTTCCTGCTCCTCCTCAAACTGCTCCCTCAGCAGGTCAGAATCATGACGAGCAGACTGAACTGCATGTGCCAGGGCATTCTTTGCCTGAAAGAAGTAAAAATATGTTGTTATTGTCCTGCATAACAAAACGGATTCAGTTTCCAGAAGAAAAAAAAAAGCATTATGAATTACAACAAACCTTGACTTCCTCCTCTAGCTGTCTCTTGAGGTCTTCAATCTGCTGAGTGTAGGACTGCTTTCCTCTGGTCAACTGAGACACCAGGGAGTCTTTCTCCTCCAGCTGTCTGGACAGTTCACCTGAAATACCAGAAAATAAATTTAACGACAAATTAAAATTTTAGAGCGACACATTTTAGCTGATTACTATTGAGACCCTACCATTCTCAGTTTGCAGCTTGGCTTTTTGCATGGTGAAATCGTTGATTGTGCGCTGTCCTTCCTCTGCTTTGGTTCTGTACTCACTCATCTGGTCCTCCAGAGTTCTGCACATTTTCTCCAGATTGCTCTGATAAAATGTATTGCATAAGTAAACTACATGAATTCTCCATTGCCGGTCTTACTTACATACGTTTCTGGGTTGCTACTAACCTTTGACTTGACAATCTGCTCCATGTTGGAGACCACATCATCAAGCTCTAACTTCAGCTCGCTCTTCTCTTTCTCCAGCTTCTGCTTGACTCTCTGAAGGTTGTCGATCTGCTCTCCCAGATCAGCCACACTGTCGGCATGTTTCTTCCTCAGTGTTGCAGCAGTGGCCTCATGCTGCAGAGTGGCCTCTTCAAGGTCTCTGCGCAGTTTCTGGAACTCAGCTTCACGTTTCTTGTTCATCTCGATCTGGGCAGCGGTGGCTCCACCAGCCTCCTCCAACCTCTCGCTGATCTCCTCCAGTTCTCTGGACAGATCGGCTCTCTGTTTCTCAACTTTGGCACGAGCAGCTCTTTCAGCCTCCAGCTCTTCCTCAAGCTCTTCAATTCGGGCCTGGTGATTGAGGCAAGTCACAGTTTTTGATCTGAATCATATTAAGTGATTGTTTTATACATGTATTTGATTTCTTTTTTGTTTGTTTGTTTGTTTAAATATACCTGAAGCTCCTTCAGTTTCTTCTGGAGCTGGGCACCAAGAGCTTGCTCATCCTCAATTTTGCTGTTGAGCTGGCTAATTTCAAAGTCCTTCCTTTATTGTATAAATAAAATTGTTTCATGAGAGAATTTTATTTATTGATTTATTTAACAGAAATCTACTTGAATTGTTTCAAGTGTTCTTACTTCTTTAGCTTCTCCTCCATTTGCTGTTTGTCATTTTCCAAGTCCATAATGCTCTCCTGGGTCAATTTTAAATCACCCTCCAGCTTTCTCTTTGCCCTTTCAAGATCCATGCGGAGCTTCTTTTCTTGCTCCAACGATCCTTCAAGCTTATTATTTAAAAAGTAATTATTTAGCATTGTATTGCAAAACATGTCACATCATTATAGTACACTAGCATATTTAAAGTAAAACTTTGTCAAGACATTTTACAATGAGATATTGCTCTACTCACATCATCCACTTGCTGCTCCAGCTTGGCTTTGGCTTTGGTGAGTGTGTTGACTTTGTCTTCCTCACTCTGGAGGTCGTCCAGTGTTTGCTGATGGGCCTCCTGTAGAGCTTTCTTCTCCTTGGTCAGCTTAGCGATAATCTCATCCAAAGCTGCCATCTCTTCAGTCAGGTTCTTAACCTAAGAAAAAGGAAATTAGATCAGGGAAAACTCACAACAGCCCATTTGTAAACATGCAAAAACTGTAAAATGTATAACCTTGTTCTCAGTTGCATGTTTCTCCTTCTCCACTTTGGCCAGAGTGAGCTCCAGATCATCAATGTCTTTCTTGAGTTCAGAGCATTCATCCTCCAGCTTTCTCTTCTTTGCCACTAATTCTGCATTCATTTCCTCTTCATCCTCCAGCCTCTCAGTCAGCTCTTTGGCTTTGGCCTCAAGCTGGATCTTACTTTTGATTAGACCCTCACATCTCTCCTCAGCATCGACAAGATTATCTTGCTCCTATCAGAATGGGGGAAAAAAATGAATGAATGAATGAACTTTTTCAACATTATTTGTTTTTTACTTGTTAAACGTTAAAGTCGTTTTATGGACTCACAGACTGCACTGCAAGCTGCAGGTCATTCTTCTCTTGGAGAAGGGAAACCATCTTTTCTTCAAGTTCCTTTTTGCGGGCTTCAGATTTGGCATAAGCCTCCTTCAGCTTGGTGAATTCCTCCTTCATGTTGGCCATCTCTTTCTCAGTCTCTGCAGTCTTCAGCAGTGGTTTGATTTTGAAGTACAGCTTCATCCAAGGCCAATTCTTGACCCCCATGAAGGCACGTACATTCCACTGGATCACCAGCAATGAATCTCTGCAAAGTAATCCAGTGATAATATTAGCTGACAGTGACTAATATGTTTTTCGTTGTATTAAGAAAATATTATTAATCCTAACCTGCGTTCAACAATTTTCTGGAACTCAAGTCTTGAGAGAATACCACGAGCTCTTGCTTGAATACCAGTAATGATAAGAGCAAGACGGTCATCTCGCATCTCCTCAAGAGTACCCAGAAGACCAGCCTTGAAGAACACCTTAGTATGTCCTAACTTGTACTGGTTGTGATCAATGTCCAGTGAGCCCAGGAGTTTCTCAGCAGCTTTCTTATTGTCAATAAATTGTCCCTCAGGGTTAGCAGATGGGTTCAGAATACGGTATCTGACAAGAGGTAAAAAAAAGTAACAAGGTTTTGTGATTTGTGCATTAAAGGTATATTTCTTTATTTAATTTTAGGTGTCTTGTTTAGGTTCTTACCTCTGTTTAAAATCTCCGTACAGGATCCTGTTGGGGAAGCCCTTTCTGCAGATTCTGATGCCCTCCAGCACACCGTTACAGCGCAGCTGGTGCATGACCAGAGGATTCTCCATCGCCCCAGGAGTCTTAGTCTCATTGGGGATCAGGCAGCGCACAAAGTGAGGGTGAGTTGACCTCAAGTTGGTCATCAGCTTATTCAAGTTCTCCTATAAGGTTAAAGAAATCACAACGTCAGAATATTTTTGAAGTACACACTTTGGTTTCATTTGTTTTTTTTGTTTTTTTTAAATTGCTTTATAACTCTTACCCTATGAAGGGCTGACACAGTCTGGAAAGAAGAACCCTTCTTTTTTCCACCTCCTTTACCTCCCTTGGAATCTTGGGCTGAATCATGTAAAATCATGTTATTCTGACTAGTCAAAGTTCAACCCCCGAAAAAAAAAATGTATTCTGAAAACATCTATACTGAGCATCAGAAGAACTCACCAGAGTCAGCACCAGAATATCCAGCAAACAAGAATGACAACAGCTTCACTGTAGACTTTTGGAAGAGTCCGACAACAGTCTCATTAAGAGGATCCTTGTTCTTCACCAGCCAGTTTGAAATGTTGTAGTCAACAGTGCCAGCGTAGTGAACCAAAGCAAAATGGGCCTCTGGTCTACCCTTGACAATCCTGGGCTTCTGGAAAGTAGGGTTCTTACCAAGGTGGTTGTCATAAAGCTTAGCTTTGAATGTTTGATCGCTAGCTTTGGGGAACATGCACTCCTCTTCTAGGATAGACATGATACCCATGGGCTGAAGAGAAATGTAAGACATAAGTGTTAATAATATGAAGATCGAACACATATATCTGAAGCAGTTTGCAACCAGAATTACCCACCTTCTCAATAAGCTCAATACAAGCCTGCAAGTCCATGCCGAAGTCAATAAACTCCCAGTCAATGCCCTCTTTCTTGTATTCCTCTTGCTCCAGCACAAACATGTGGTGGTTGAAGAACTGCTGCAACTTCTCATTAGTGAAGTTGATGCACAGCTGCTCAAAGGTGTTGAACTGTAGACAGAAGATATTATATAATTACACTGTACTGCTTTTACATTAGTTTCTGAATTGCGATAATCAGTTGTTATCAGCTTACATCAAAGATCTCAAAGCCAGCAATGTCCAGCACACCAATGAAGTACTGGCGAGGCTGTTTGGTGTCCAGGGATTGGTTGATTCTCACAACCATCCAGAGGAACATCTTCTCATACACTGACTTAGCCAGAGCACCAATCGAGTAATACACCTGAAAGAGTGGAAGCAAATTAAACTTAATAATATATTTCATGATTTAGGTGGCTGTATCAGTGGTAAATGATGTGATGTCTCTTTACCTGCTGGACATTCTGTCCCTTGGTGACCCACTCATTTCCTACTTTGACTCTTGGGTGGCACAAACCCTTGATGAGGTCAGCAGAGTTCAGGCCCATCAGATAAGCGACTTTATCAGCATCTTTTAGAGAAAAGAGTTCTGTTAAAACCTTTTTTCACAAAGTCACCAGTGGCAGTGAGGTAATGAGTGTAAGGATTACATGCCTTCAGTGCCATCAGCCTCTGCCTGTTCCTCTCTCTGCTTCTGCTTGAACTTCATGTTACCAAAGTGCATGATGGCACCAGTCAGCTTGTAGATGCCTGATTTTTCATCTTGTGTGAAGCCCAGCACATCAAAGGCATCCTGTCATTTGAAAACGGCATGTCACACCAATAAGATCAGTCTACTTTTATTTGACGTTTCGTAGTATGTATCACTGGCCCCAATCTATGTATATGATTTTGATGAGGTTGACAGATTGATTGGCTTCCTCATCAGACTTTGGAGATTTTAGCTGTTTTGATTACACATCAGCCTAATGTATTTTAATCAATCGGCATGAAGGCTAAACAGGGGTTGGCTAAACATATTGGTCAAAAAAATCATCATATATTGTCCATCAGCTAAATATTCCTCCATTTAGTCGATGGACAATATTTGATGATTTTAACCAATATTCTTAGTCAACCTCTGTTTTTCTGCTCAGAGAAAAACCATATCAGTCAACCTCTATTTTGATAATAATGAATTTCACTAACGTCAGTGGCAATCAACTCTTCAGCATCATCAATCGATGCCACTTGCGTCTCTCCTTGGGAGATGTAGGAGTAATCATAGGGGTTGTTGGTGATGAGCAACATCTCTGTAAAGAACAGGCAGTACAGTTAGAGACAGTGTATAGGCACACTTTAAAATGGTATATTTAATTCCACATCGATACCTACCCAGCAGCTCCGGTTTCTTCTGAGACAGGATCTGGTAGAAGATGTGGTAGTCTCTCTCAGCTTTGAGCTGATAAGTGACACGAGACTTCTCAAGCAGGTCTACACGATGAAATATAGCAAAATGAATGGAGTGTTAAATATATTTTATGCGCTATTGGAGTCTTCTAATCATCATAGCTGTAGTAATATAAAGCATACTCACAAGTTTCAATATCTGCTGAGGCCAGTTTTCCACTCACACCAAAGTGAATTCGGATAAATTTACCCTGTTTATAAATGATAATAATTAATAATCACATTATTCATACTAATAAGGTATATGCTGAAGCATGCTAATAGGACTTTTAATTTGCTAGTAACCTGGGTTAAGCACTTCCGGCGAACTGTATGCCAATGCAAAAATCGGCATGTTTAAGGTCTGTTTTCTTTAAAAATCAGCGATCTCCACTGGCTGAGTGATATCCGATATAAAGTGGGTCTTAGATTGTACAAGAAGCACTGCATTACATTACATTTCCCCCGCCATGTCTTTATAATATGAACATTTACTTTACCCCAGTATATTCAATGGAGCTTCTGCGCTAGCCTGCCGATTCTGACGGGCGTGTTTGAGTAAACGGCTTTGTCTCGTTTTACGCTTGAACAACTAAATGAATGCCACAGTTTATTTAACTGAATGTATTTTAAGGACATTACAACATTGATGCTGTAAAAGGAACCGTATAAAATGGAAAAAAGTTGACAATAACAGGTCACCGGAAGTTTATCAGTATGGGAACAACAATAGCTCGACATATACCCTAGTACACATCTATACACAGTGCATTTTTACTTACGAATCGGGAGGAGTTGTCATTTCTGATGGTCTTGGCATTACCAAAGGCCTCGAGAGCAGGGTTAGCTTGGATGATTTGATCCTCCAGAGTACCCTATTAACAAACATTAACATTTTTAAAATCACAAAAGAATTACATTTATTAAAACAATTCATAGTGATGTTTTTATTTTTGTACAAAGAGTTCTGTAACTATAATCACCTTCTTCTCAGAAGCTGCATCTTTTTTCCCAGATACTGCAGCAATGCTGGCAAAGTACTGAATGACTCTCTTGGTGTTCACAGTCTTTCCAGCACCAGATTCTCCACTGTGTATTTTAAAGGATACACGTTTTACAACATTCAAAGCATTTTTAAGCATTTCACATGATTGTGAGAATTGACTTACGTGATGAGGACGGACTGGTTCTCTCTGTCTGTTAGATGAAATGGCCAGATATAAATGAGGGAAGTTTTGTGCATAATAAAATCTGCTAAATATATGTAAAATACAGTTCTCACCTGACAGCATGTACTGGTAGGCGTTGTCAGAAATGGAGAAGATGTGAGGAGGAGCTTCAGTCCTCTTCTTGCCTCTGTAGGCTTTGACCACAGAAGAATCGTACACTGGCAGCCACTTGTATGGGTTGACAGTGACACAGAACAGTCCTGAATAGGTCTGTAATGTAACAGATGTATAGGTTAAGTGGAGTTGTACACATCAGTACTGGCAGTCACTTCATTAAGGCTCATTGTTCATCACTCACGTAGATCATCCAGGCTGCGTAACGCTCTTTGAGGTTAAACAGCACAGCAGGCTCGTGCAGGAAGGTGAACATCGCCATGTCCTCAATTTTATCAAACTTTGGCGGGTTCTGAGGGTGAACATCGCACTCCTTGAAAGTAAGAGTCTGTTGAACAGAGAAAATTAATTAGTTTTTCACCAGCTACAATACAAATTTTGTCACTTGTATATGTTTTGCTGTATTAGAAAGTCATAGAAACACAATCATGGTATTTTTTCTTCTTTTTCTTTTACTTTTGGGGAAACTTATGTCTATGAATTTCCATTCACCACTTTAGACATTTGATAAATGTGACCAGAATTTCAGAAATATGTAACAAAGGCCCACTATTATCATATTCAAATAACTATAGCATCCTTACCACTGCTCAAAATTAACTTTCTTACTTGGTATCAACCGGTGCTCCCAACCTGAAATATTTATATTAGGAGCACCAAAAAAAATTTAGGAGCACCCAACAAAAATTAGCAACGCTGCAAATTATATATTAAGGGATTTATTGTATTTGAAAACAACATCAGTTAGGACTAACAAAAGCCAGAAACAACTATGTAACTAATGCTGTGATGACTTAATATTTATGCTATAATTCCAAAATTAATGTTGAATAATTATGAAATATTAATGATGACAATAATAGTAACAATGAATTATATTTCTCATCCTTATGCTGCCTTGAATGTACTTTAATGTAAGTTATCTGCTATATAAAGTCCTACTGTTACTATAAGAAAAATAAATTGAAGGTTTGCATCAAACACAAATGAAGCATTGCAGTAATAAATATTTATTTTGTACTATTGTTTTTATATGCATGTCAATTTAATAAATAATATTTCTGCTACAAAACAAACTAAAGATTATAATAAATCATTCAATTCAAGGCTGAAAGATGCAAAGCAGTCATCAGTAATTAAATAGAAAAATAATATACACCTCAAGAATGAACGGACGAAAGAAAGGAAAAAAAGTCTCACTTATAAAAGTTTTGGTTTCGGTTCGTGTCATTTTAATGCTCAGCCTCATTACGCGCTGAATTACATCTTTCTGTGTTTGCGGAAAAGCATGCGAGTCAGCCGGCCCAATATATGAGGGGGGCAGAGCAGGATTCTCCCGCAATACTGTTCTTTGTTATAACCCGCATCAGTTTAAACTCAGTAAAGGCGAGCTTCTTTGGTGATGGTGTTTTAGCGGACATTTGTGCTGTTGCAGCCTGATCTCACAAGGAAATGTATGAAAAAGTTATGAATTGCCATGAGACTGTGTTGGCTGAACACGCAGTGCATGCAACGCATCGAGAGTCAGTGTACTTTTCACTCTTCAGCCGTTTCCATTCCCCGCGGTCACAAAAGCCCTCCCTGTCATCTGACAGCGCAAAGTCTTGAGTGATTGACAGCTAATATGAACCAATATAGCAGCAGGGAAGACCGATTTTACCACATTTTTAAAAAGAAAAAAGAAAAAACACGAATGCTCCCAATATATTATGAGGTCGCATAGCTTAAATTTCAGGTGCATATGCGACCAAAATGGCCACAATTTCGAGCCCTGCTTACCTTTCCATATTCAGTGTCAACAGTGACTTTATCACCGTCTCTACTGGTGATGGAGGCTTTGACGTACTCAACCTCAGGGTCAGGCACAAAGCACTCCTTCTTCATGTCAAAAATACGAGTTTGGGCCTCCAGACGCTCCTTGTCAGACTTGCGCAGGAAGGGAGCAGCAGACCCAAACTCTGCCATAACGGCGTCACCCATTTTGAAATCTAAAACAGATGAGCAAACTTATAAATATAATGTGCTTCTCTGAGAAAAGGAACAGCAAAGGCAAATTTACAAGTGTAACACACTGAAATCACAGTTACAGAAATGATAAATAAATGCATTTTAGTATTGTTTTTTCAGGTAGATGCAAAACTTCTCACCTTGTGTTTGTCAGACCTCTGTACCTTGTAACTGCAGAGCTGGTGTTATGCTAAGGACACAACAAAAGAGCGTTTAAGAACACTAAAGTGATTTACTTATCAGGAAAATCACGATACCTAAACTTGTACTGGATTTGTCTTTCTGTGTTGGCTTTGGATGCAGTGTTTGTGAGGTCCAGGAGATCTCCCTTTGGCTTTCTGCATGGAAGTTCTTTGGTTCTTACCTCGGGTTGTCCTGAGTGTTGTGTCCCTCCAGAGCTGGTTCTACCTTTTAAAAGCCGGTCGCTGATCCCAAAAATGGTGGTTCACCGTATATGCCCCACCTTTGTTTCACTAAATAAACCTTCAAATGATTGGATGGCGTAGGATGCTCGAGCGGTTGACATATATGGTGTGATGTAACAATAGGCTTAAAGGAGGATGGACAAACGAACACCCGTGTTGCTTTAAAGATTCATCAACACCATCCCAATTAGGAACTTCTTTTTACGACGTTGTCTCAGGTCATAAAGAACAACAGCAGTCTATTTTGGATCCCTTCCTCGTAGAGCAGGACACCTCTTGACATCTGAGAAATGTGAAACAGGGAACAAGAATTTTTATTGTTCTGCTCAGCCTCCTCATTGTTGTCTTTTCTCAGAAAGATCAAGCTTCACAAAGAGCCAGCATATGCAATTTATCTGATTCATTTTAAAGCCTAATTCTCTCTGCATTGGATGAGGTTTTATTATAAACCTTTTTAAGACTGTTCAAAGATGACTTGGAAAATGCAAAGACTTTTGAAAAGTGCATTTTGGATGAAGTGCTTGAAACTGCTTTAAAATATAAATGGTTTGCTTTCTTAAATTAACTATTAAATAATATTTAAATATGTAAATAATATATATTATATATATTATATACATAGATATAATAAAATATATTATTTAAAAAAAAAATATATATATATATATATATATATATATATATATATATATATATTTTTTTTTTTTTTTTTTTTTTTGCTTTTGCATTAATTTAAACTCTGGAGTCTGTACTTGTTTATTAAATATAAATTTAAGATGAAAGATGATATACAGTTGAAGTCAGAATTATTAGCCCCCTTTGAATTTTTTTTTTTTTAATTATGTCCCAAATTATGTTTAGCAGAGCAAGGAAATGTTCACAGTGTGTCTGATAATATTTTTTCCTCTGGAGAAAGTCTTATTTGTTTTATTTTGGCTAGAATAAAAGCAGTTATTCATTTTTTAACACTATTTTAAGGACTAAATTATTAGCCTCTTTAAGCTACATTTTTTCCGATTGTCTACAGAACAAACCATCATTATACAATAACTTGCCTAATTACCCTAACCTGCCTAGTTACCTCAATTAGTTAAGCCTTTAAATGTCACTTTAAGCTGTATAGAAGTGTCTTGAAGAATATCTGAAGTGCTGTCATCATGGCAAAGATAAAATAAATCATTCATTAGAAATGAGTTATTAAAACACGCTAATAATTCAATTAGGCTAATAATTCTGACTTCAACTGTATAAAATAAATTACATTTAATAGGCTCAATGACAGTAATTCAATGCTGTGCAAAAGTGCTATCAAAGATGTCCTTTGGAAGACTTCAGTGTACTGCAGATTAACAAACAGCATGTAATGATGTATCTATATGCATGTAAATATGAAATGTCTCTCTTGTAACATGATGGAAAAGTTTGAAAATGCACCTGGAAAGTGCTTGAAAAGTGCTTAAATTTGACTTTAGAAAGGGTTCATTAATCAGTTCCATTTATCTAAAGTACCACGGCCAGATAATGTGAGAATGTGAGAATAATCTCTCCTTTGTCAAAGTAAAGTCTGAACACATCTGTGAGATTTGAGGTTCAACTTTTGCACACATTGATTGAGACAGTCATATTAGCTAAGTAAAGAGGAGGACTAAAAGAAAATGTGACAAATATTTCAGGTCTGTCTATAGATGTAGGCGATGGACAACCGACAGCTGGTCTTTTGTGCTGTGAAACAAGTCTCAATTGTCACGGCTTGTACCGCTGGACCTCAACCTCTTGCTCTTCTTGTTGACATCCCATTGTTTTTCCTCTATCCTTGAGGACAAAGATAACCGTACTAGATTTTTCTCAGCTTCTTTACAGTCACCGCTGAGGGTCGCAGACAACTGTGGGCAGGGTCTCTGCAGCAGCTGTTCTCAGAACTGCAAAAGCTCTGGTGTGAATTGTTGAAAGTGGCTCATCTTTATTAAGGACCTTGGGATCTTTTAACATGAGGATTAGGATCAACTTGATCCTTTTAACAATATTAGTATCAAAGTAATGCTGTTAGAAGACATTCTTATGAATTGTAGGCGCTTCTGTTGTTTTAGACAGTTGTCAGGATAATAGAATGGCACATTCATGGAATGCTTCTGCTGGACTGTGTTGTCACTCTTGGCTTTGAAGGTCACAGCGTTGTGCTGCTCTAAAACAGTTTTATTTTATTAATATTATCATTATTGTTGTTGTTGTTATTATTATTATTATTATCATTATTGTTAATATATGTTTTTTTAATATTACTGATTTTTTTTTTAACTGCACTCCCACTATGGGTTTAAAAGTTTAAATGTTCTCACTTTTCAGTAAGAAAATTTAAGATTACAAATTGGTAACACTTTATTAGTTAATATATTTATAAACAATTGATAATATGTTTATTACAGTATTCATCTTTGTTAGTGGATGAAAATAAAGTTGTTAGCTCACAGTGCATTACTTATTGTCAAACAAGCAAGACTTTTATTTTAATAATGCATTAGTAGATATTGTTCATTTTTAGTTCATGTTAGTTAATAAATTAACTAATTGATCAATGTTTTAAAGCAGTACCGAAGGTTTTAGTATATCATAGATTAAGAATATAGTGACACACAAAACTTATAAATGTGTAGACAAACACATTTATGTTTATTTCAAAAAGTATTAGACATAATATAAATATTTAAAGATTGAAGTTGAATAAAAAACTGCAAAAATATTAAGTGTTTTATTAAAAATGTGATTCTAAAAAATCTAGGTTTTCTCTACTTTTTAAAAGGCTGCACAAATCAACATTTATTGATTTATATTATGACAATAAAATACTAATTTATTATAATAATAAAACATTCTTACTATTACAGTACTACTAAATAACAACAAAAACAATACTACTTTAAAATTGCACTGTAAAATAAAAGCTTGAGTTTTTATTTTAGATCCTACAATAATAACTTTATACCACTAGGGCTGCAACTAACCATTAGTTTAATAATCAATTAATCTGTTGATTTATTTTTTTCGATTAATCGATGAATCTGATATAAAAAAGGAAAGCATTCATTTCCAACCATTTGTTTAAAAAAGCTCATCACAGAACTGTTGTAATATATAATAATATAAAATTTAAAAACTAAGTAGTTTTGTCCTATTTTCAGTCCAAATATCTAAATATTTTTAAATTAAGACACATACTAGACACATGAAATAGCACAAGAAATGAAATGCACAAAGAAATGTCTTGTTTTCTCAAAATTAAGTGATTGTTTGCTTAAAACAAGTTAAATTATTTGTGAATTGGGTAAGAAAAATAATCTTAATGAGATATAATCTCAAACAGATTTTTTACTAGTTCATATAAGCGTGTAAGTGATCATGATCTATAGCGTGAGATGGGCGTCGCCATGTTTACTTGCGGCCGCACGTTTGCCTCATTCATAAAAAGCAGAACATGCAGGATTCAGCATGTAAATTCACCAGTTACTCCCCAAATGCATGCAAGAAAGTGGCTGGTGAACTTAGAGAAGAGTAGATTCAACTTTATAGTTACTTTCACAATGTGTATCTGATATGAATAAAACACATCAGCAAATTATATTTGAATGTATTGTTAGACTTCCTTGTGTGTTTTACAAACTAAATCAGGGCTCGAAATTAACTTTCTTACTTGGTAGCACCGGTGCTCCCATCCTGAAATATTTAGGAGCACCAGAAAAAAATTAGGAGCATCCACCAAAAATGAATGATATATTTGACAAGTTGTATATTGTGCTTTAATGTAAGTTATCTGCTATATAAAGTCCTACTGTTAATTTATGAAAAAAAAATTGATGGTTTGCATCAAACACAAATGAATATAAAATCAAATGAATAGAAATATTAATTTTGTACTATTGTTTTATATGCATGCCAATTTAATAAATAATATTTCTGCTACAAAACAAACTAAATAATATAATAAATCATTCAATCCAATGCTGAAAGCTGCAAAGCAATCATCAGTAATTAAATAGAAAAATAATATACACTTCAAGAAAGAACGGACAAAAGAAAGGAGGAAAAGTCTCACTTTTAAAAGTTTTGGTTTCGGTTCGTGTCGTTTTAATGCTCAGCCTCGTTACGCGCTGAATTACATTTTTCTGTGTTTGCGGGAAAGCATGCGAGTCAGCCAGCCCGATACGAGGGGGGCAGAGCAGGATTCTCCCGATGACCACCGGCGCAATACTGTTCTTTGTTATAACCCGCATCAGATCAAACTCAGTAAAGGCGAGCTTCTTTGGCGATGGTGTTTTAGCGGACATTTGCGCTGTTGCAGCCTGATCTCACGAGGAAACGTATGAAAAAGTTATGAATTGTCGTGAGATTGTGTTTGCTGAACACTCAGTGCATGCAACACATCGAGATTCAGTGTACTTTTCACTCTTCAGCCGTTTGCAATCCCCGCGGTCACAAAAGCCCTCCCTGTCATCTGACAGCGGAAAGTCTTGAGTGATTGACAGCTAATATGAACCAATATAGCGGCAGGGAAGAGCGAATTTACCACGTTTTTAGAAAAAACAAAAACAAAAACAGGTCGCACTACAACCATAACATGCAGTCGCACGAATGCTCCCAATATATATTATGAGTCGCATAGCTTAAATTTCGGGCGCATATGCGACTAAAATGGTCGCAATTTCGAGCCCTGTAAATGTTTTGTTTTACTAGTACGTGTGTATATTTACATGTCTAACACATAAATTAGGCATTGGGTGGTTAAAACGCTGCATAATTGTGATAATATGACACGTCTTTCTCAGTGGGGTTAAGTTGGTCTTGATTTCGGAAAAAAAAACCCTGAAAAAAAAGTACTTTTCCGACGGTCCCTTACTGAGAGCTCTGCTCAGCACCAGCGCTCTCTGGCTCAGCGCACAGACACCGTGCCAAAGCTCAGTTTGATTTTCTCAGTTGCTGCTCTAAAGGTAAACGAGCTAACGTTAACTTGTCATGCTTGTCAAGCTGGATAATGAATAAAACATCAGCACCAGGGACTTTACTGTCCAAAACAAAATAAAAGTAGGATTCTGTTGTGATTTACCCTGCTGTTAAACTCTCTTTATCCTCATCCCTGTCTATGAGGTGCCGAACTCTGTATCAGTGCGCATGAGAGAGACCGTGTTCACTCCAATCCATGCTGAACTAAAGTGTTTTTTAAATAATCAAACGTCCCTGTGTTGCGTGACACAACGAATCGATTATGAAATTTGTCGCCAACACTTTTAATAATAATTGATTTGAATCGATTTATTCGATTCGTTGTTGCAGCTCTATTTACCACAACTATAAAATTAATCTAAAACTAATACAAACTCAGATGGATAGTGATTTGCATGTGTCAGAGCAAAATGCTTTACTGTAAAGCATGTTGCACATACATGAATTTGATAATATTGCAGTCTAATAATCTGACTAAGCCATATTTTATTCAAGTAATCATTTAGCCTTAAAATTAAGATCTCAACCTGCATAAAGTGCCATTTTCCGCTTATAAAAACATGCTAGTCATATATCCTAATAATCAATAAATATTTGTATGCCTGGGGCTGTACACAGTACATTCAATCTGCCAGTTTGTTTTTCTTATTAACAGGTCATGAAGATCATAACATCATAAAGCCACTTAGACTACATCCCCTGTGGTTCAGAGATCATTTCTGGTGAGCATCTCCGATTGCAGGATCAAGTGAACATTTGCTGGAGGGTTTGAGTGTAAAAATGTGTAAAAGTGCAGAGTTTGTTGTTTCGATGATGTAAGTGGTTATCATGAGTGCCTAATTAAAGCCTTTACTCTGGATTAACAGGAGAGCTTCAACATCCTGACTCTTTTCCTTCAGCTGCCAGCTCCATCTCTTGCAATGACGAGGTGGAACATTCCGATCCGCACGCTTCCCTGAGACGCAAGCGCTTCATTCTCAGCTGTTTGAGCCCTCAGCTCACCAAAAGGTCAATGACTTGACCCATTGTGCATCACCACCATCGAGCAGGCTATTAATGGAGACTTGGGGGGGTCTGTTTGCTTGATTTACTTTGACAAGTGTCCAACTGGGTATCCCATGATGCTTTTGCTCCTTTGATTGAGTTACTTGTCATTTCTTTGGTATCCTTGCTTGGACCAGCTGTGTGATGGAGGCAGAGAGCACAGGTATTAATAATGGCACTATAAAACCGTACTCTATCTATCTATCTATCTATCTATCTATCTATCTATCTGTCTGTCTGTCTGTCTGTCTGTCTGTCTGTCTGTCTGTCTGTCCGTCCGTCCGTCCGTCCGTCCGTCCGTCCGTCCGTCCGTCCGTCCGTCCGTCCGTCCGTCCGTCCGTCTGTCTATCTATCTATCTATCTATCTATCTATCCATCTAACAATCTATCCATCCATCCATCCATCCATCCATCCATCCATCCATCCATCCATCCATCCATCCATCCATCCATCCATCCATCCATCCATCCATCCATCCATCCATCCATCCATCCATCCATCCATCTATCTATCTATCTATCTATCTATCTATCTATCTATCATCTGTCTGTTTGTCTGTCTGTCTACCTATCTATCTACAGAACAAACCACTGTTGTCCAATGACTTGTCTAATTAACCTAGATAAGCATTTAAATGACACTTTAAGCTGAGTACTATTATGTTGCAAAAGAAATTAATTATTAAAATTATTATGTTAAAAAAATCTATCCATTAAACAACAATTTGTAAATATTTGAAAGAGAAAAAAAAATTGCTGGAGGGCTTAAATGTTTAATTTTTATTTTTGTTTTTACTCAACTTAAATTCACATAAAATTGTTTCATTGGTCACATTTTACAGTGTCTTTTTTTTATTTTGTTAATCATAAATAACCACATTAGTTAAAATTAACAGTTTTAAGTTTTAACATTTTTAAAGCATTTATTGATCTACAGGAAGTTTTTTTAATTTTAGGATTTGGTAACACAGTTAAAATGTCAAAAATATTTGTTCATTTAATTTAGTGAACCTAAGCCAGCATAGTTGCATTTTAAATTATTATTTTAGGATGTTATTTATAGATAAACTATTTTGTTCTTCACAAAAAACATCTTCTACAGTTATGCAAATTGTCTTGACTTTTGACCCTTGCTGTGCAAATGTTTCTGTTCCCCTCAGTGTGTTTTCACTGCCACACACAAACACTGTGATCCTGCAGGAGACCTACAGTAACACACACTGCAGAGATGAAGGTAAAGCAATGCTTTTTCTCTTTGAGTTTTACTTGCACTGCATTTTAGTTGGCAGGAAACATGATTAAGCAAACACTGTCATGTTTCTTTAATACTGAATTAAATAATTTGATGAAGTAAAAAGTTGTCATTGATTTTGAAAACATCTTTGACATTATTGATTTTGAAAAGACATGTCTGAGTTCACACTAAAATCAAAACAAAAAATACATATTGTAATATATAAGAAATAAAAGACTATGTTTAGAACTTTAGGGTTAAGATACCGGTTTCCCTTCTGTAATTTGGGTTAGGGTTAGGAAAATGTGTTTGTCCTGTTGAAAGTCTAAATTATTGAATAATTGCATCAAAAACGGGAATGTGATTTGTTTGTGCTCTATATATCAAAGACATTTTGGTTTTGGCATCAATTTAACAAAAGTGATGTTTAGAAAGGTGATGATTAAAATCAAGTAAAAAGTCTACATCCATGATTCATGAAATATCAAAGTATGTGTGAAATAATTATCCGTCATTCATTCATTTTCTTGTCGGCTTAGTCCCTTTATTAATCCGGCGTTGCCACAGCGGAATGAACCGCCAACTTATCCCACACATTTTTACGCAGGAGATGCCCTTCGGCCGCAACCCATCTCTGGGAAACATCCACGCACACACTCATACACTACAGACAATTTATCCTTCCCAATTCACCTGTACCGCATGTGTTTGGACTGTGGGGGAAACCGGAGCACCCGGAGGAAACCCACACGAACTCAGGGAGAACATGCAAAACACACAGTAACGCCAACTGACCCAGACGAAGCTTGAACCAGCGACCTTCTTACTGTGAGGCGACAGCACTACCTACTGCGCCACTGCTTCACCCATTATCCGTCATCAATGAGTGTGATATATGTTTGTAAAATTAAGTAAAATATTTAAATATTAAAAAAATATATAAAATAATTAATATTTAAATTTGTGACCCATAAAGCTGAAAACCAGTCATGAGTGTCAATTTTTTAAACAGATGTATACATCCTCCAACTAAATAAGCTTTCCAAGGATTGGAAAATATTTGGGTCAGATACAACTATTTACAAAATATCTTCATGTAACATGATCTTTACTTAATATTCCAAAGATTTTTTGACATAAAAGTAAAATAAAACATTTTGACCCATTCAATGTAATTTTTGTCTAATGCCAAAAAATATACTCTTGCAACGTAAGACTGGTTTTGAAAAAAATAGATGATGATAAAAAATGCATTTTAAATGATTTTCACTTCCTTACAATTTTCCTGACATAAGTGTGAAGAAAGGTTTGACATTTAGTGTCAGCAGAGCTTTGACAGTCAGTGGTGCTGGCGCCCTCAAGTGGTCATGACTGACTGTAACAGCGCTCACATTTTATCAAACTTTCAAAGTCATCAGCTCAGCGGGTTTCAATCCTGCTCTGCACATTTTGTAAGTCACTCATATTTACGTACTGTAATATGTACAGTAGCACATTGTTGGCTGTAATGAGTTAGTTACCACTGAAAAGTAAAGTATGGTATAACTGTTCATTTTAATGTACCTGTAGCATTTCTGTCCAAGTTAACTCAAAATAGCAGAGGATTTATTCATTTATTTATTTTGTTATTCAGATATTTTGCATATCATATCTATTTTTCAGAATTCATAGTCGATAATTTAGTCAATGATATTGGGTATGTGTAAAATATGGTGTAGATGCATTGAAATGTTTCATATTTTGAGACATTATGTTTACCTTTTGGTCAATTAAAGAATGTTATGTTCATTTTTGAAATTGCTTAAGTTAAAAAAGTCTAGAAGGCCATATTTAGCTCAAATTAAAATAATTGAAAGAGTTACATTTCTGTTGTTTGTGTTGTGATTTATAGGGATTTACAGCAGCACTGAGTAATCACTTATTGAGTAATTAAATTACCTTTCAGATAGTGTAATTATGTAATAATAATAATAAAAAAGTAATAATACTTTTTGAAGTAACTAACCCAACAGTGCTATAACATCTTGCACATATTTATAGCAGTGGCTGATGATATAAAGCTGAGCTCAGCTGTTAAATAAAGGTGAAATGTAAAATGTGCAGAACACTACTGCATGTCCCCAGCACCAGGAGTAAAACCACTGCATTAGCTGACAAATGACTAAAATTACAGTTCAAAATAGAGATTTTTGACATTGGTAATGACCATGGTGGTGGCGCTCTCCTGTGGCGGTGACTAACTATGACAGGCTTGAAGAATGGTGTCAGTGTACAAATACACAAACACACACACACACACACACACACACACACACACACATACATAGCTTGAAATCAGAATTATTAGCCCCCCAATGATTTTTTTTCGTTCACAAATATTTCCCAAATGGTGTTTAACAGAGCAAGGAAATTTTCACGGTATGACTCTTAATATTTTTTCTTCTGGGGAAAGTCTTGTTTGTTTTATTTTGGCTAGAATAAAAGCAGTTTTAGATTTTTTTAAATTAATATTTAATTAAAATAGTTTTTATTTAATATGTTATGGTCAAAATTATTAGCCCCTTTAAGATATATAGAAGATATATATTTAAGTATATATATATATATACTTTTTGATCATCTACAGAACAAACCATCATTATACAATAACTTGCCTGATTTCCCTAACCTGCTTAGTTACCCTGATTACCCTAGTGAAGCCTTTAAATGTCACTTTAAGCTTCATAGAAGTGTCTTGAAAAATATCCAGTGTAATATTACGCGCTGTCATCATGACAAAGATGAAATAAATCAGTTATAAGAAATGAGTTAATAAAACTATTATGATTAGAAATGTGTTGAAAAAAAATCTGCTCTTCGTTAAACAAAAATTGGGAGAAAAAAATAAACTGGGGTGCTAAATATATAATACTAAAATACTATACTATATATATACTATATACTAGTATATATATAATATATATATATACTATATACTAAAAATATATACTATATATATATATATATATATATATATATATATATATATATATATATATATATATATATATATATATTCCATTTTTTTATACACTTTAATTATGCTGAATGGTTTTTTAATGGGTGTCTTATTTAAATCAGGATGTTTCATTTATGATGCATGTATCAGTATTCATCCTGTGGGGAATCAGGATTAATTTACCACTTTTATTGTTTGATGCCAAAAACAGTTTTCGACCTAAGGAGTCTTTTTTATAATTGCGTCATCATGATTCATGTGACATTCAGTGGTACTGGCGCTTTCAACTGGTGATGAGTGGCTATAACATCTCTTAATTTCACAGCATTGTGGAGGTTCCTTCAGGTTTAGAAAACTGCATTCTGCCATCATAATTTATTATGTAATGTAATGTGTATTTAAATAGCGCATTTATTATGTATGGCCATACACCCAAAGCGCTTCACAATCATGAGATTGTTTTCTCCACACCATCACCAGTTTACAGCATCCACTTGAATGATGCGACGGCAGCCACAGGACAACGGCGCCAGTGCGCTCACCACACACCAGCTATTGGTGGAGTGAAGAGACAGTGATGCTGTCAATTCGGTGGATAGGGATGATTGGGAGGCCATGATTGTAAGGGCTGATTGAGGGACTTTGGTCAGGACACCGGGGTTGCACCCCTGCTCTTTACTAGAAGTGCCATGGGATTTTTCATGACCACAGAGAGTCAGGACCTTGGTTTAACATCTCAACTGAAAGACGGCGCCCACTGACAGTGTATAGTGTCCCCTTCACTTTTAACGGGGCATTAGGACTCACACAGACCACAGGTTGAGCGCCCCCTGCTGGCCTCTCTTACACCACTTTCAACAACAACCTAGTCTTCCCATGTGGTCTCCCATCCAGTTACTGACCAGGCTCAGCCCTGCTTAGTGAGTAACTGGTCTTGGGCTGCAGGGTGATATGGCTGTGGCCATTATTAATGTACTGATTTGAATTTTCCTTACATGTAACTGCTCTGTCAAAACTGAGTTTAACTGTATTGATGGAGGCAATGTGATATGTGCATGTAAAGGTTAAATTGTAATGACTTAATACCTTTTTTTCCCCAGAGTATGTGATGTATCTTACAATGTACATAGTGTAATACTCTGTGGCTTACTATAGATTAATCTGCATTATGTCATTTGCAGTAGCAGAATTGGTAAACTCCTCAGCTCTTTGTGTGGTTGACCCTGTTTAGAGAACAGCTGAAGAATGCTTTCTGTTTTGTTTATGTTGTAGTCTACTCTGTGGCACATATGTTAAGGCAACAGGTTCGCTGTTGTGCAGGGTCATGTTGGACTAGTGCAGTGTTTATATGGTTAATAGGAAAAAAAGACAAAAGAGGATGACGTATTTATTTGCACGTTTGATTTATTCTATTAATCTACAGAAGAAAGCACCACAGCAATCCAGGTTTGGAGAGATCCGGCTAGTGCTTTCACTCTTCGTCAGCCCCCTTCTGTTAGGAAGAAAATAAAAGACAAATGTTAAAGATCAGGGTGGGTAAAATCTACTAGGCAATATTTCAAGGGTTAGTTCACCCAAAAATGAAAAGGCTGTCATCATTTACTCATCCTCCACTTTTTTCAAACATATCTGAGCTTCTTTCCTCTGTTGAACACCAAGGAAAATATTTTGAAATATGCTGGAAAAAACAGCCAACTTCCATTGTATTGTCTGTTTCTTCTGTGGATTTCAATGGTTGCTTTTTTCTCAGGTTCTTCAGAAATTTTGTAAAAGTTTGGAGCCTCTCAAGTGTGAGTAATTCAAGAGTTCACACTTAGCTGATGATTGATAATAAAGCTAGTTTGGCTGTCCCGGGAGAGAGTCCTGAGCTTATAAGATCCTCGAGCCCTGGGCTCCCTCCCGTTGCAAGGCAAGAGGGGAGTTTGAGCTCAGGTAGATCTCGATGACTCCTCCTCTTGCTTGTTGTAGCTAAGTGTCAGATATGGATGCTGAAGGTACTCAGAGTTTAGCTAAAATATTTTGAATTAGAGTGCCTGTTTTTGAACTGTGGGAGGAAACCGGAGGACCTGGGGAAAACCCACGCGACCACGGGGAGAACGAGCAAACTCCGCACAGAAATGCCGTCTGGTTTGGAAAGGAATTAAACCAGGGGCATTTTTTGCTGTGAGGCAACAGCGCTAATCGCTGGCCACCGTGACGCCCCCGTTTGCCCGTTTGGTTCAAGACAAAAATAATGAGATGAGAACAGTCCAGTTATTTATAGTGAGTTAAGGATCTTCTGATAGGATAATCAGTCATTAGCTAAAGTTGGAACAGCTGTAAACAATCATAGGCACGTGATCCTCTCTAAATTTGTTTATAAATAAACTTCACATGGTGAGAGATTGTTTAGGTCCCTTTGTTGAGTATACAACTGTATCATTTGGGTCATGATGTAAACAGTCTCTAAATAAACAATACTAAATAAGATTTCATATAATAGACTTTAGGATGTCATGTCAAATGCATATGCCTAGATACTTCCTATGTTAGAAAATAAGCATGTTAACCTCATCCAGTTTAAAACTGTTTCAATTCTAAACAAATAATTGACATGTATTGTTCTATTGGTAAATACCTGCTTTGCTATTCCTGAAGTCACTGTAAAATGCAGATTTATAGTTGACCCGTGACTATTTTTTAGGCTTTTCTCAGATTTATTTATGACTAAAAAAGTTTTTAAGTTTTTAACTGTTACCTTGGATCCTGAATCACGGCTCTTGGCTCTCAGCTTGTTGACCTGAGATTCAGCAATATCAGCCCTCTCCTCTGCCTCGTCCAGCTCATGCTGCAGCTTACGGAACTTGCCCAGGTTAGAATTGGCCTGTTCCTCCTATAGGATACAAACAAGAGTATTTGTGAAAATCACAGTTAGGCACATAAATTATTGTATGATGGCACCAATAGGTGGAAAAAAGCACTCACAGCCTCTTCAGCAGTTCTCTTGTAGGACTTGACCTTCAGCTGCAGTTTGTCCACCAGATCTTGAAGACGAGCCAGATTCTTACGGTCTTCCTCAGTCTGTGGAAACATACAACATGTTTTAATTTATGTTGAATACAAAGTTTTCAAAGAATAAAATGATCATATCAAGCAAGGACAAAATTGTTGGTAAGTTTTTCCTACCTGGTAGGTGAGCTCCTTAATGCGCCTCTCATATTTACGGACACCTTTTACAGACTCGCTTGCCTTTCTCTGTTCCATCTCCACCTCACTTTCCAGCTCTCTGACCTATGAGAGAAGTTTAGGAAATGGAACACCATTTAAGCAAATTCAATGTTTGAAGAGAAAATCCCTGAGTTTCAAGAACTTACCCTAGATTCCAGTTTCTGGACCTGCTTCTTGCCACCCTTCATGGCGATCTGCTCAGCTTCATCCAGACGGTGCTGCAGGTCCTTGATGGTCTGCTCCATGTTCTTCTTCATGCGCTCCAGATGAGCACTGGTGTCCTGCTCCTTCTTCAGCTCCTCTGCCATCATGGCAGCATCAGTGATGGCCTTCTTGGCCTTTTCCTCAGCATTCCTGCACTCCTGCACTGCCTCCTCAACCTCAGTCTGAAGCTGAGTATTATCTCCCTCCAGCTTCTTCTTCTGATTCAGCAGGCTGGTGTTCTGAACATGGACAGTGTTGACATTCATTAAGTCTGCAGATGATCATGTGTAGTAGAAGAGGTTTATTAATACAGGTGTGTCATACCTGAGAATGCAGGAGCTGAACTCTCTCACTGACGTCCATCAGTTCCTGCTCAGCCAGTTTCCTTCCTCTCTCAGTCTGTTCCACCAGGGATCTCAGCTCATCCAGTTCAGCCTGCAGCAGATTGTTGCGTCTCTCCACAATGGCGATGTTCTCTTTGAGATCATCATTGCCACGCAGAGCGTCATCCAGCTGCAGTTGGGCATCCTACAAAATACAAGCTCACAAATTAATGCTATTCTGAATTTAGGGTTAGGGATCATAAGATCTTGATATGAAGACACTTCATACTTTGAGATGTCCATGAAGACCCTTGAGTTGCTTCTGGGCTTCTGATGCCTGCCTGTTAGCCTGGCTGAGCTGAATCTCCATCTCATTGAGGTCTCCCTCCATCTTCTTCTTCAGTCTGAGAGCTTCATTCCTGCTGCGAGTCTCTGATTCCAGTGAACTCTGCAGGGTATCCACCACTCTCTGCTGGTTTCTCTTGGCCTGCTCCATCTCTTCATCTTTCTCAGACAGCTTACGCTCAATGTCAGCTTTGACCTGATTGAACTCTAGTTGAGCTCTGAGGATCTTGCCTTCCTCGTGTTCAAGAGAGCCCTATGAATAGTATAAGGTGTGTTATTCAAAGTCTAGAGAGAGAGATTTGCATTACTTGTTGCTTTAATGCTGCTTGATAAGAACTGATATGACATGAATATGTCGGTAGAAGAAATATGTATCTTTTACCTCAGCTTCCTCCAGAGCAGTTTGTATCTCTTGTTTCTCCTGCTCCAGTTGTTTCCGAACTTTCTCCAGCTCATGAATGTTTTTCCCACTCTCACCAAGTTGCTCAGTGAGATCAGAAATTTCCTCTGTGCAACAGACATAGCATTAGCACTCATGCTAATAATTAAACTAAAGATTTGCAGCTGTACAACCATCCTCACCTTGGAGATTCTTGTTCTCCCTCTTCATGCTCTCCAAATGATCCAGAGACTCCTCATAGGAGTTCTTCAGCTTAAACAGTTCAGTGCTCAGAGATCTGGACTCTTTCTGGGCACTTTCCAGTTCAGTTTGGGACTCCTCATACTTTTGCTTCCACTCAGCCAGGACCTGGTTACATTAAACAAGGTTTAATGACCAATTAGCAGTCAATTGATCAGATTGTAATGTTCTTTAAAAAAACAGCACTGGACACTATCTAGAGTAAGAAACGTTTAACATTAATTATTTTTCTTTTTTATATATGGTTTGTAAAATGTTTCCATTCTTTTCCAAATAATGTATTTCTTACTTTATCAAAGTTTCTTTGCTTCTTGTCCAGAGCAGCAGCAGCAGCATTGGATCTCTCCACGTCCACCATAAGATCTTCAATCTCATTCTGGAGCCTGTGCTTGGTCTTCTCCAGAGAGGAGCATTTAGCATTAACAGCTTCCACAGCCTCTTCTGCATCTTGCAGACGCTGAGCCAGCTTCTTCCTGAAATCAATCAATCAAAATGATTCAAATTTTTTGACTCATGTAAAAGCATCATTAATTTAGCTGAACGTTTGAACGTGTTTATAATTCATGTTGGACCCAGTGGGAAAAGTCATTACTAAAACTATTTAATTTAGGTTTAAAAGTTTTCAGTTTCTTACTTGGCCTCCTCCAGCTCCTCAGTCCTCTGGATGGCATCAGTTTCATACTTGGTTCTCCACTGAGCCACTTCAGAGTTTGCCTTGGACAGACTACGCTGCAGCTCAGCTTTGGCTTCCTGCTCCTCTTCATATTGTTCCCTCAACAATTCAGCATCATGACGAGCAGACTGAACTGCATGTGCCAGGGCATTCTTTGCCTAAAAGAAAAAGAATTGTTAGTTGGATGAAAGTCATTATTATTGTCCTCATGCATAAAAAAAAATGATTCAGCTTCTAGAAAAAGAAAAAACACTATGAATTGCATCAAACCTTGACTTCCTCCTCTAGCTGTCTCTTGAGGTCTTCAATCTGCTGGGTGTAGGACTGCTTTCCTCTGGTCAACTGAGACACCAGGGAGTCTTTCTCCTCCAGCTGTCTGGACAGTTCACCTGAAATACCAGAAAATAAATTTAATGACAAATTTACATTTTAGAGCGACACATTTTAGCTGATTACTATTGAGACCCTACCATTCTCAGTTTGCAGCTTGGCTTTTTGCATGGTGAAATCGTTGATTGTGCGCTGTCCTTCCTCTGATTTGGTTCTGTACTCACTCATCTGGTCCTCCAGAGTTCTGCACATTTTCTCCAGGTTTGCCTTGCGGATTAAATATGTAATAGTTGATTGCTTTGTTTGACTGACTAGACATGGATCATGTAGGCTCTCAGCATCATCTCCCTTACCTTTGCCTTAACAATCTGCTCCATGTTGGAGACCACATCGTCCAGTTCCAGTCTGAGTTCGCTCTTCTCTTTCTCCAGCTTCTGCTTGACTCTCTGAAGGTTGTCGATCTGCTCTCCCAGATCAGACACACTGTCGGCATGTTTCTTCCTCAGGGTAGAAGCTGTGGCCTCATGCTGCAGAGTGGCCTCTTCAAGGTCTCTGCGCAGTTTCTGGAACTCAGCTTCACGTTTCTTGTTCATCTCGATCTGGGCAGCAGTGGCTCCACCAGCCTCCTCCAACCTCTCGCTGATCTCCTCCAGTTCTCTGGACAGATCGGCTCTCTGTTTCTCAACTTTGGCACGGGCAGCTCTCTCAGCCTCCAGCTCTTCCTCAAGCTCTTCAATTCGGGCCTAAATAAAATGAGGAAAACGTTACAGCTATAGTTCCTAATTATCCATCTGTTTCTTGTTAAGAATTAAGAAGTTTACCTGCAGCTCCTTCAGTTTCTTCTGGAGTTGGGCCTCAAGAGCTTGCTCATCTTCAATTTTGCTATTGAGCTGGCTAATTTCAAAGTCTTTTCTGTGGAGTAAAAAAAGATCACATATTTGTTTTATATTGTAATATTATAGTTTGGATTGTTAAAATGTATAATATATATTATGTCTTACTTTTTTAGCCTCTCTTCCATCTGCTGCTTATCATTTTCCAAATCCATCAAATTCTCTTGAGTAAGCTTCAAGTCACCCTCAAGCTTTCTTTTAGCTCTCTCAAGATCCATGCGAATTTTCTTTTCTTGTTCCAAAGAACCTTCAAGCTGAAATTCGTCCCAAAAAATGTTTATAATTATTTTAATCATTTACAAAGCCTGGTCTTGTAAATTATAGTAATATTTTATAGTAATACTCTTACATCATCCACTTGCTGCTCCAGCTTGGCTTTGGCTTTGGTGAGTGTGTTGACTTTGTCTTCCTCACTCTGGAGGTCGTCCAGTGTTTGCTGATGGGCCTCCTGTAGAGCTTTCTTCTCCTTGGTCAGCTTAGCGATAATCTCATCCAAAGCTGCCATCTCTTCAGTCAGGTTCTTAACCTGTAGACGTTTTTTATTAAATCAGTCATTCTATAATTGTCATCATCATGTTTCAGTGTTCAGTGTTGACAACTAACCTTGTTCTCAGTTGCATGTTTCTCCTTCTCCACTTTGGCCAGAGTGAGCTCCAGATCATCAATGTCTTTCTTGAGTTCAGAGCATTCATCCTCCAGCTTTCTCTTCTTTGCCACTAACTCAGCATTCATTTCCTCTTCATCCTCCAGCCTCTCAGTCAGCTCTTTGACTTTGGCCTCAAACTGGATCTTACTTTTAATCAGACCCTCGCATCTCTCCTCAGCATCGGCAAGATTATCTTGCTCCTACAAAATTCATATTTTGTTAGTTTTTTTTATACGCAAAAAGTAAAAAGTAATTTTATTTCCATACGGACTCACAGACTGCACTGCAAGCTGCAGGTCATTCTTCTCTTGGAGAAGGGAAACCATCTTTTCTTCAAGCTCCTTTTTGCGGGCTTCAGATTTGGCATAAGCTTCCTTCAGCTTGGTGAATTCCTCCTTCATGTTGGCCATCTCTTTCTCAGTCTCTGCAGTCTTCAGCAGTGGTTTGATCTTGAAGTACAGCTTCATCCAAGGCCAATTCTTGACCCCCATGAAGGCACGCACATTCCACTGGATCACCAGCAATGAATCTCTGTAGATAATAAAAGCAATGCTCAATGTAGTGTTATAAATTGAGAATATGTAAAGACTGAAAAGCTGAAATCAAACCTTCTCTCCACAATTTTCTGAAATTCAATTCTTGAGAGAATACCACGAGCTCTTGCTTGAATTCCAGTTATAATAAGTGCAAGACGGTCATCTCGCATCTCCTCAAGAGTACCCAGAAGACCAGCCTTGAAGAACACCTGAAAAGAAAAGAATTGTGCTTAATAGCCGATGACAGTGTAAAAGTGGCTTGAGAAAAAAGTCACAGGTATAAACATACCTTAGTATGTCCTAACTTGTACTGGTTGTGATCAATGTCCAGTGAGCCCAGAAGTTTTTCTGCACCCTTCTTGTTATCAATAAACTGTCCCTCAGGAATGGCTGATGGGTTCAGGATGCGGTATCTACAAACATGAAAAATATTTTATGCTTTTTGTGCATGATATACTTGTTTGAATTTCGGTTAATATGTGTATTTTTTGTTTTTAGCAAATACTTACTGTAATTATGAATGTTTGTTATGCATCTTGAAATACCAAGGGGTCACACCCAACATTATTTTGCAAGACATAAATTTAGTTTCGTACTAACCGTTGTTTGAAATCTCCATACAGGATCCTGTTAGGGAAGCCCTTTCTGCAGATTCTGATGCCCTCCAGCACACCGTTACAGCGCAGCTGGTGCATGACCAGAGGATTCTCCATCGCCCCAGGAGTCTTAGTCTCATTGGGGATCAGGCAGCGCACAAAGTGAGGGTGAGTTGACCTCAGGTTGGTCATCAGCTTATTCAGGTTCTCCTGTGTGTGTACCATTAAAAAATAGATTAATATACAACAGTATCATACAACAGTATCAATAAGGGTGTCACGATCCTCCAAATTCTCGATTCGATTACATTTTCGATTCTAAAGTCACGGTTCGATTCGATTTTCGATTTCAAAAAGAAAAATTTCCGCAGGACTCGTGAATAGGCAGTGATCTGTGTCCTTATAATGGCGTCAGTAAAAAAGGTGCACAACCAACAGGAACCAGCCAACAGTATCTGAGGTGTTCGCTAAAATTACCAAGTACAAGTGTGAAAGTAAAAGACTGAAGCAGTCTACTGACCCGCTGACTGCCTGGACCCGCTGTCTCTAGCGCATGACAGTGTGTGTGCGTCTCTGTGTGTGCCTGCCTGTGTGTGTGGTCACGTGATGTGCGTTTTCAGCGGTAGTGAGGAAGGAGGGCTGCTCAGAAATGCAAAACGCCAGTGTGGATGTGGATTGTCATCATTATAAAATGCCATTTAAAAACTAAGACCTATTAATGTAAACAGGGCCTGGGTGTGTATTTTTTGCGAGCAGATTTTGCAACGGGGGCGGGGCAGAGGATCGTGATGCCGATGGTGTCTATTGGTCCAACTCTAATGCATAGCAGAGCTTGCAAACTATGTATTTTTTTCGACAACTCAAACATTGTCAATATAACTCTAACTGGAAATCCAAAATACTTTCACACCGACGACTTCATTTAAAGAGGAGAGGGTTTAAGCTCTGTCGACGAGTTTCCTGTGTCTGCAGTTCCGCTTGGCAAGCCAAGCTGACATGACATGGGGGCGTGGCAGCATCAACGATTCCATTTTTTGATTTGATAATCGAAATTAAGCATAAATTCAAAATCCTGAATTCGAAGTGTAATATTATTAAATAGTCTTACATACCCTATGAAGAGCTGATACTGTCTGGAAGGAAGAACCCTTTTTTTTGGCACCTCCTTTGCCTTTACCTCCAGAATCAGCTGTAAAATATTTTTCTGGTTTTATTATACAGTAAGCTTATTGCTTGTTATATTTGAAAGTCACACATCAGTACTTGCCTGACTCGGCACCAGCGTAATTAGCAAACAGAGTACCCAACAGTTTAAGAGTTGATTTCTGGAACAACCCTACAACCGTCTCATTCAGAGGATCCTTGTTCTTCACCAGCCAGTTTGAAATATTGTAGTCAACAGTGCCAGCATAGTGGACCAGGGCGAAATGGGCCTCTGGTCTACCCTTGACAATCCTGGGCTTCTGGAAGTTAGGGTTTTTGCCCAGATGGTTGTCATAAAGCTTTGCTTTAAATGTTGCATCACTGGCTTTGGGGAACATGCACTCCTCTTCTAGGATAGACATGATACCCATGGGCTGAAGAGAAATGTAAGTGTTAATATGAGAATGAAAACACACAGAAGCAGTTCGAAACCTGATGTATACATGGTCATGTTTGGAAGACTTCTGCACATAAACTCACCTTCTCAATAAGCTCAATACAAGCCTGTAAGTCCATGCCGAAGTCAATAAACTCCCACTCAATCCCTTCCTTCTTGTATTCCTCTTGCTCCAGCACAAACATGTGGTGGTTGAAGAACTGCTGCAACTTCTCATTAGTAAAGTTGATGCACAGCTGCTCAAAGGTGTTGAACTGCACATGGAATGAAATTGCAACAATAAAACATGCGGTACTGTTGGGAATATTTCTGATTAACAACGACCATGCCAGCTTACATCAAAGATCTCAAAGCCAGCAATGTCCAGCACACCAATGAAGTACTGGCGAGGCTGTTTGGTGTCCAGGGATTGGTTGATTCTCACAACCATCCAGAGGAACATCTTCTCATACACTGACTTAGCCAGAGCACCAATCGAGTAATACACCTGAAAGAGTGGAAGCAAATTAAATGTAATAATATATTGCATGATTTAGGTGGCTGTATCAGTGGTAAATAATGTGATGTCTCTTTACCTGCTGGACATTCTGTCCTTTGGTGACCCACTCATTTCCTACTTTGACTCTTGGGTGGCACAAACCCTTGATGAGGTCAGCAGAGTTCAGGCCCATCAGATAAGCGACTTTGTCAGCATCTACATGTTGATACAGCAATGTCAATGTAGCAATACAGTGCTACAACTCCAGATAAAACATATATTCATTTTATGAAGCTGAGGTTTCAAATTGTTCTGACCCTCAGTGCCATCAGCCTCGGCCTGTTCCTCTCTCTGCTTCTGCTTGAACTTCATGTTGCCGTAGTGCATGATGGCACCAGTCAGCTTGTAGATGCTGTTCTTCTCCTCTTGGGTGAAGCCCAGCACATCAAACGCTTCCTGCAACATATACACAAAGGTCAAATGTGCTAGGATGACAGAATTGTGCATTTTGGATTTAAAATCTGGGATTCCACAAGTCATGGAAATGTAAAAGTCAATTACAGATATTACAATTTATTGAATATTAGTTTTCTTTCTTTGCCCGAGCCATGGAGTATATGAGAAATTTATTTGCCATTTTAAATTGTACAATTGTTTTCTATGCTTAGTTTTTTATCATGTTATTTCACTTGTTTTGCCTGTTTACAATTGCCAACCAAATGAAGTTATCAGCCTGTATCTGTTAAAATATGGTGTGTGGCTGTATTTGTCTGCTCAGTAGTCAGTCAGTTCCTCCTGGATTTTGTGCAAAATATTTCAGATTGTTGTGGCCTAAAATACAGGGTGTTCGCGGGGTCTTAAAAAGTATTGAAAGCTGATAAATCAATTATGAGACAATTAGGGCCCTTAAAAGTTAATAAAAAGTCTTAATTGCATTTTTATGAGGTCTTAAATTTTGTTTAAGCATTGTCCAAAGGGTTTGACAACAAAACAGCGTAAATATAATTATTTTTTCTTCTAATATTAACTACGGCGTGCTCCATCCACATGATTGGTTCAGGCCAGGGCTTGTCTAGCCAAGCTCCTTCGTCCCTGTGATGTCATGTAACTTGCCACAAACGCGGGAAGATGACGCTTTCCACATGCAGCAAAACCTTAGAGAGAAACTGACAGCAAAATGGGAAAATGATAGTTTGTGTACTCCCTAGTTGAAGAAAGACGAGTTTAAATAATGGCTGAAGCCTGTCACTAAAAACAACCACGTAATTTTTTCTTTCATGCTTTATTTCTTCAGAGCTTATCTGAGTTCTGTTGCATTGTTGTGCGTAATTTATTTATTTAACAACAACTGTTTATTAGCAACTGTTTATTAAGTTAAAGGGTTGATACTGATTAGAACTTGAAGTGACGATGGGGTCATCAAAAATTCTGAGAAGGTCTTTAAAAAGTCTTAAAAAGGCAATGAAATTTCCTTTAGGATTCCTGCATATACGATGAAATGACAAATGCAGTGACTTTTGAAAATTTACAGCATTTCTTGTGATGTTTTGCTGTGAAAATATGTACAAATTTACACATCTTAGTTCTTCAGTACTTTTATGACCTCTAGAAGCATTAGTGTCTGACATATTGCACATATTAATAATTAATTATTGTTCATTCAATAATTTTCCTTACGCTTAGTTCCTTATTTATCAGGGGTTGCCACAGCGGAATGAACCGCCAACTACTCAGGCGTATGTTTTACGCAGTGGATGCCCTTCTGGCCGTAATTATAATTTATAATTATATAAATAATTATATTAGTATAATTAATTAATATGAAGCAATGCAGATGTTTTGGCAGGAATTTGAACCGTGTCCTGGCTTTCTAAAGCAGGGGTCACCAACCTAATTCTTGGGTAACGGTTAATGTGAGGGGCTACCAGTTTGATACACACTTCTCAAATAACAAATATGCTCAATTTAATTTTAATTATGTGTTATTGTTAATAATTAATGATATTCATCTATGTGAAGACACTGATCATGTTAATGACTTCTCACAATAGTTGTCAACAATGATTTATCAAGATAGGAAACGGGTAAATATCAATACACTCCATATTAAAATATTTATTTATATTTAAAAAATATGTATTTTTAAAAATATTTTTATATTCAGTAGTTTTTTTTTTATAAATATTTATTTATTTTATTTCTTAATTAAATATTTATTAGTTAATTAATTTATTTATTTAATATTTATTTATTTAATATTTATTTATTTATTTTATTTGATATTTATAGATAAATATCAAGACACTTCATTTGTCTGAAATAGTTTTTAAAGTTTTTTTTACATACAAAATAACTTAATGTCAATTTTAGTTTTACACCAATGCAAGTGTGATTTAAAAAGAATAGCTACAAAAATATTGGATGGTGCTGTGATGAGCTATTTTTAGAACAGGCCTGCGGGATACTCATATGACCTGCTCTAAAGTCTGCAGGAAATCTGTGGCAATTTTGTATCTTATTTGCTTGATATCCAGTAAATTCATCACAAAATTCTGGAGGGACTGCTCAACACAACAGCAGCCTATTTTCTATTCAGTATAGAGCCATAATTTAGTCAGTTAAAGTCAGGGAGAAGTCAGAAACGTTGACATTGTGTTTAAAGTAGGAACCCTGTACAATGTGCTATCTTGTATTGATAACTGTTTTAACAAACCACCCACATCAGTGGCAATCAGCTCATCCCTGTCATCAATAGATGCCACTTGTGTCTCTCCTTGGGAGATATAGGAGTAGTCATAGGGGTTATTGGTGATGAGCAGCATCTCTAAGGAGAAATAGGAACATTGGTCAGAAAGCACTCTTCTAATTAGAAGTTGAAATGTATGATGCATGAATTTACCCAGCAGTTCTGGTTTCCTCTGAGACAGGATCTGGTAGAAGATGTGGTAGTCCCTCTCAGCCTTGAGCTGATAAGTGACACGAGACTTTTCCAGCAGATCTAAACAAATTCAGTTTCAAAACGGTTACATGTTTCATGATTGTTGAAATAGCTTAATGAAAAAGAAGTATACTTTAAGTTTAAACAGCAAAGATCAGTCCAAGGCATTTGAAAAATGTACAAGGCTACACAAGGCTAATGTGTAAAGGCAGAGAGCTGTCTTCATCAGGGTAACCGTGATCAGGCCGCATATTTAAGATTAGTTCATTTGTTAATTGCAACACTACTTTTGTTGCATATCGACTGGAATGTCTATGCAGATGCTTTTATATAGGAATGACTAAGAAAAATAAAATTGAGATTAGCTTATCATAAAAATGTGATACATTCTTGTAATCCACAATATCAAACAGCTATATATTATAAAAATCCCAGTTCATTAAAAATGGTTGGTATAAAGCATATTTTTAATTCTACAAGGAGAGGAGACAGGATAAAAAGATTAAAACAGAGAAACCTTTTGGATCTATACATTAAAAGTGACTTGTGTGTGTGTGTGTGTGTGTGTGTGTGTGTGTGTGTGTGTGTGTGTGTGTGTGTGTGTGTGTGTGTGTGTGTGTGTGTGTGTGTGTGTGTGTGTGTGTTTGTGTGGTGTGTGTGTGTGTGTGTGTGTGTATACAGTTGAAGTCAGAATTATTAGCCCCCCTTTTAATTTTTGTCTCTTTTTTAAATATTTCCCAAATGATGTTTAACAGAGCAAGGAAATTTTTACAGTATATCTGATAATATTTTTTCTTCTGGATAAAGTCTTATTTGTTTTATTTAGACTAGAATAAAAGCAGTTTTTAATTTTTAAAAAAACATTTTAAGGTCAATATTATTAGCCCCTTTAGGCTCATTTTTTCATAATCTACAGAACAAACCATCATTATACAATAACTTGCCTAATTACCCTAACCTGCCTAGTCAACTTAATTAACCTAGTGAAGCCTTTAAATGTCACTTTAAGCTGTATAGAAGTGTCTTGAAGAATATCTAGTCTACCATTATTTACTGTCATCATGGCAAAGATAAAATAAACAGTTATCAGAAAAGAGTTACTATTATGTTTAGAAATGTGTTAAAAAATCTGCTCTCCGTTAAACAGAAAATGGGGAAAAAATTAACAGGGGGGCTTCATCTATGTTGTATTATTTGAGAAATATATAACACGCATTATCTTTATTATTATTATTATTATATATATATATACATATATATATTTTTTTTTGTCTCCATTTAGTTTGTTTTGTTTAGTTTTTTTTGTTTTTTCTCCCCTCTATCAATGCTGAATTAATGAGGATTGTTGAGTTGACCTTGTTTAATATATTATTTTAGTATTGTTTAGATATTCTAATGAGTCATGAGACCGTAGCATTCAAAAGAAACTAGACGTAAACTGCCTAATGAAGTAGGCTTTTCAAAGATTAGCCATGTGAATAACGACTTTTTAAAACGTTTTCCACATTTTTTGAGTGCCTTGGACTGATTTAAGCTGTTTATTCTGATGAATCTCTTGCCCAAAGAGCAACCCCTGAGCACTTTTTGTACGATTTTGGATTTTTATATAAGTTTGTTTAATATAATAAGTATACTTAAGTGGCGTTAAAGTTTATTTAGTATATTTAAGTATACTTCATGTATTAAATATACTAACATTTATTTACTAGTAGTATACTAGTAAGTGTACAACTTTAATACCACTAAAATGGGCCACTTTTTTTCTATAAATTTTTACTTTTAATTGGCTTATAACTATAACAGTAGTAAATTTGTGTACAAGTAGTCCACAGTTAAGTTTTACAGTTGTACTGTAAGCAAGCTAATCACTATACTAGCCGTTTTCTAGTATTATAGTAATCAACATTTGAGGTGTATCAAGACAAGACAAGACTACATGTACTTAGCATATCTGTTGTTCCTTCCACTATGGTAGGTCTTTGTTGAATTATGCTATTTAAGCAGCTTTTATAAAAATCAGAAGAACACAATACTAGCGTGCATCTCAAGGCAAAACAATGGCACTGACATATTTAAGATTTGTCACTGTGAGTTGGGCCCAATTCTATTTTTTACCCCTTGGTTACAAGTAGTGTACTGAAAAATATCCTTTAACGCCTTCAAGATAAAGAGAATTAAGACAGCCCTACCCCTTCACATAAACGTGCAAAATGAGGAGTAAAGGGAAGGTCTAAGTGGGAGAATTGGGATTGGGCCTTTTTTTCAGTTCAGACCTCTCAAATTTCAAGCTTAGTCTCGCATACTTTGAATAAATAGTTGTAGTTCATTAAACAAGTATAGACTATATATATATATATATATATATATATATATATATATATATATATATATATATATATATATATATATATATATATATATATATATATATATATATATATATTGGACTTGACTGTAAGACAAGTATATTTAAGTGCAATCTCAAGTACATTCATTTCAGATAATTACTTAAAATCTTTTTTTTTAATGAAAATAAATATAATTACAGCACACTTGAATAAACTTATTTTTCATAAGGGGGATGTTGGGCAGTTGAGCACTTACAAGTCTCAATGTCAGCAGAAGACAACTTTCCACTGACTCCAAAATGGATACGAATAAATTTACCCTGTAAATAAAGCAAGGCTACAATAAATAACAGACTCTTAAAACACATCATGAAAGCAATATAAAATATCCATACCAAGTGCACTTACAAATCGCGAGGAGTTGTCATTCCTGATGGTCTTGGCATTACCAAAAGCCTCCAGAGCAGGATTACACTGGATGATTTGATCCTCCAGAGTACCCTGAGAATCAAATTTTAAAAATAATTGTGTGGTACAACAATGGCCATAGTGTGGTAAAATAATAATCTAAAAAAAAATCCCAATTTAGCCATTGTATAGGAATTAAGCACCTTTTTCTCCTGTGATGGATCCTTTTTGCCGCCTGGTGCTGCTGCAATGCTGGCAAAGTACTGGATTACTCTTTTAGTGTTCACAGTCTTTCCAGCACCGGATTCTCCACTAAGAATTGGAAACAGTATAGTTCATCAAAAGACTGATCAAAAACAGGACATGGACAGAAAATACTGGTTAAAGGAGGCCTGTTATTCTACGTAATCAAATTAATTACATACGTGATCAGGACAGACTGGTTTTCTCTGTCTGTGAGGGGGAAAAAGCAATCATTTTAGTTTGTAAAAGTATATTATAAATCTCCTGAAATTACTACAAGACAGCAGTCATGATCTGCTGATATCAGATTTTCTTTTTGGGATTAAACGCTTTCATTACACCATCCACTTGTTAAGTCGTGACGTATGATGATAATTCTGCTTCTGTGTCCAAGCCGCTACTCGTTTGAGTTGAGAAAATGTTCGTTTGTGACCACTTTGTAGTCATGTCACACATTAAAGTGAATTTTCTATAAAGTCATAGTGTACATGACTGCATCTCAGACACCAATATTTTAACAATTTATAAAAAATGAATCACTTTCTGGCCATCAGATATTAAGCATGGATATATACAAACAGTTGAAGTCAGAATTATTAGCCCACCTTTTGTTTTTTGTCTCTTTTTTTAAATATTTCCCAAATTATTTTTAACAGAGCAAGGAAATGTTCACAGTATGTCTGACAATATTTTTTTCTTCTGGAGAAAGTCTTATTTGCTTGATTTCGGCTGGAATGAAAGCAGTTTTAAATTTTTTAAACACCATTTTAAGGTCAATATTATTAGCCCCTTTAAGCTCATTTGTTTTTCAATAGTCTACAGAACAAACCATCGTTATACAATAACTTGCCTAATTACCCTAACCTGCCTAGTTACCCTAAATAACCTAGTTAAGTCTTTAAATGTCACTTTAAGCTGTATAGAAGTGTCTTATTATTTACTCTCATCATGACAAAGATAAAATAAATAAGTTATTAGAAATGAGTTATTAAAACTATTATGTTAAGAAATGCTGAAAAAGAAATCTTCTCTCTGTTAAACAGAAATTTGGGGGGAAAAAAACAGGGGGGCTAATATTTCTGACTTTAACTGTGTATATATATATATATATATATATATATATATATATATATATATATATATATATATATATATATATATATATATATACTGCAATTATGATTTTTGAAAGTATTACATCGCTTTGTAAATGTTTATTAAAAAAGATTAAAAAAGAGACTAAGCCGAAAAGAAAATGAATGAATGAGTTACCATTTGTTAAGTCTCCCCATACAGTTCGATAAAGAAGTTGGAAAAGAATGAAGCATCATCGTGTGACACTTAACAAGCGGATATGTTACTATCACAATATTGACCTAAGCTACAAAAAAAGATTACTGTATGAAATTGTGTATTACCTTACTCTGAATACACGTTCAGAGTAAATAAATGTTTTCAATCAATTAAATTGCAAACATATTATAAAATACAATAGGTGACGCTTTAGTGTAAAGTCTCATTAGTAAAAACTAGTTAATGTGTAAAAATCAACTGTGAGAAACAGCTATATTATAGTTGTATATAGGTTATAGTTAATTAAAAATAATACAGCTGAATTTGATTAGCTATTATTAGTTATTAACGATTATGACTTTGGATCACCTAAGATTTGTTCATTGCAAAAATGACTTCAGCTAAATTAAATAATGTTGAATGGAGCCCTAGCATACAGGTTTAACAAACAAAAAGCCTTTAAACAGTCACATATTTCAGTGTTGTAGGCCAGATTAACATCTAAAATACAATAACTTAATACAAACAAGTTTATTAAGTCGTTAATTTGCTGCTGTGATGAAAAACCACTGGGAATACAACAGCATCAGTGATATAATAATAATTAATATTTGTGATATTTTGACGTGCCCACAAAATCAATATTGTGCATGTTCATTATTAATGGCTCATTTCTACATCACCTGACAGCATGTACTGGTAGGCGTTGTCAGAGATGGAGAAGATGTGAGGAGGAGCTTCAGTCCTCTTCTTTCCTCTGTAAGCAACGACCACCTCCTGATTGTACACTGGCAGCCACTTGTAGGGGTTGACAGTGACACAGAAGAGGCCAGAGTAGGTCTGGAAGAGATCGACAGCAGCTTTAGATCTGCTCCTCCATCATAAAGTGAGTGTGAGAGTGTTTTAAGACTCCACTCACGTAGATCATCCAGGCTGCGTAACGCTCTTTGAGGTTAAACAGCACAGCAGGCTCGTGCAGGAAGGTGAACATCGCCATGTCCTCAATCTTATCAAACTTTGGCGGGTTCTGAGGGTGACAGTCAACCTCCTTCACAGTGACAGTCTGTGGATAACAAAGTTTTGACAGTAAAAAACCTGAATAAGCATTCAATATTGTAAAATATAAGTGCATAAATTAGACCTTACCTTCCCAAATTCAGTCTCAACAGTGACTTTATCACCGTCTCTACTGGTGACGGAGGCTTTGACATACTCAACCTCGGGATCAGGCACGAAACACTCCTTCTTCATGTCAAAAGGACGAGTTTGGGCCTCCAGACGCTCCTTATCTGATTTACGTAAGAACGGAGCCGCAGGCCCAAACTCTGCCATCACAGCATCCCCCATCTTTCAGTCAATCTGCGGAAGAGATGACGATATTCTCTGATTTATTAATATGCTGTTTTATTAACACAGAACACATAAATAGTAAAACAACAGAAATGAAAATAACATAATAGCCATGGCAATCAGAATATTATTGGTAGTATTTAAATAATATTTAGCATTCATAGTCATTATAATAATACCAATAATAATACTAAAATCAGCGATAATAGAAGTAATATTTCTGTGATGAGGACAACCAGTAATAATATATAATATTTTAATTAAATATAGTTTAATATAATATAATATAGTATAATATAATATAATTTAATATAATAAAATATAATTTAATATAATATAATATAATATAGTATAATATAATATAATATAGTATAATATAATATAATTTAATATAATAAAATATATTTTAATATAATATAATATAATATTATATTATATAGTTTAATATAATATAACATAATATAATTTAAGATAATATAATATAATAAAGTATAATATGCTTTATAATATACATAATATAAAGGTAATAATAAGAATAATAATGTAAAAACAATAGTAATAGTCAAATAATTATATAAATAATACATACATACCATACATACACAGCATACTGCATCTATTATAGATTTTCTGTCAGTGATTATATTTATTATTTTATTTATACCCACATATTTCAATCCCAGTTGTGTGAAGGGGATTCAGTGTGTGAATTTTACTATGATAAATACAAATCAAACTTTTAAATCATTTGTTTCTTTGTCTTTTCAGAGAAGGTCTAAACTTAATATACAGGCAAGATATTTAAAATTCCCCTGCAGGACATTATTATTATGACATCCAGTGAGCCTATGAGGTGTAATCAGGCCACACCCACCAGTTGGAGGAGTGAGGATATCAGATTGCAGAAAAGAAAAGTTGACAGAGAGATTCGAGTTTTCAAAGATGACTATAAAGAGATGTATGCGTTAACTATGATCCAATCCAGCACTAAATTATATTTGGAGTTAGGAAGAGTGTAGTTGTGCTTTGTTTGTGAAAAAAACTGACACCTTAATTGATCAAAGTTGACACTTTTGCACTTGTTATTAATTTTCAATGGCATCATATAAATATCTTAAATTGTTGATTTGCTATGCATATGCATGTCTTGAAAGTGTTTTGAGAACTAAAATCATACATACAATAATAGACTGCACTTAAGCATAAATAATATATATCATATTAGAATAAAATATACAATAATATTCTGCCTTACCAGATGAAAGTGTGCCTCGCCAGATGAAATCCAAGTCCTTGCAATGAGAAGGAAACACCATTAGTGAAATGTCATCTTTTTTATTCTTCACTCCTCATCATCAATGTAATATAATATTAACACTTAAAATAAACATATGTTGTAAATTAAAGATTAAATATTTTCTCATACAAACTTACGTCTTACCTTTAGGTGGTACAATGATGTGAGCTTGCAGCATTGTGCGGTAATGAATCTCTTATATAGAGGCACAATGACTGTGACGTTGGCCATCTGTATTTGGTTCGGGTCACTTGTGTGTGTGTGTGTGTGTGTGTGTGTGTGTGTGTGTGTGTGTGTGTGTGTGTGTGTGTGTGTGTGTGTGTGTGTGTGTGTGTGTGTGTGTGTGTGTGTGTGTTACAGTAGTTTAGCATGTGGTTTGTGGTGGCAGCGTCAAAGATCAGAAAGGATTCACAATCGTGCTATTTTTGTCTCATATGTAGATGTGCATTTTTGAGCATCAAATCTTTACTAAATGTATTTTTTTATATACTAAAATTTATTAAGGAAGATCACTACATTTATGTATTAATTATATTGTATTATAATATAGTAGGCTCTATGTCTTTGATGGCTTTATTAGGAAATGTTACAAAATTTACATATTAAGATTATTTATCAATTTTATATTTATAAAAGTTATTATATTTAATAGTTTTAGCTATTTTCATTTACGAAGATCACAACATATATTATATTATATTATATTTTATTACACTTATTAATTATTATATTTATCGATTGTTATATTATATTATATTTATTATTATTATATTTATTAATTGTTATATTATATTATATTATATTAAATGGTTTAATTAGGAAATATTGCAACTTTAATATATTAATATTTATTTTTCTAAATGTTATTATATTTTTAAAAACTATTATATTATATTTAATAGTTTTAGCTATTTTCATTTAGGAAAATCACGACATTTATTATATTTATTATTACAATTATTATATTTATTAATTATTATTATGTATTATATTATATTATATTATAAGGTTTCGTTAGGAAATATTGTGACATTGATATATTAATATTTATTTTTCTGAATATTATTATATTTTTCAATGCTATTGCTTTATATTTAATAGTTTTAGCTATTTTCATTTACGAAGATTACAACATTTATTTATTAATATTATTTATTTTTAAATGTTATTATATTTCTAAATGCTATTATATTTAAGAGTTTTAGCTATTTTCATTTAAGGAAATTACAATAATTATGTTTTGATATTATTTATTTACAAATGATATTTTATTTAAAAATGCTATTATATGATATTTAAGAGTGTTACCTATTTTGATTTAGAAATAATACAACATTTATGTATTAATACTTTTATAAATATTATTCTCATTTGTAAGTCACTTTGAATAAAAGTGTCTGCTAAATTAACAAATGTAAATATATATTATAATTATTCTGCATAATTTATATAATTTGTTTAAAAATTTGAGTCAAATAAAGCAGAATTGTACAAAACTTAATTAGCGGTCAGATTCCAGCATAATACATAGACTGTCTACAATGCAGACAATGTTGTGTCTCACATTATGGATAGTGCAAATATTTCATGTCACGTCCACATGATGTGCTCAGCTGCGTTAGGATGCTTGTCTAGAACTGTGTGTCATTTTCTGTCCTCAAAGAGAGAAAGGCATGCACTGGGAATTTCACAGGTTTATCTTTGTGCTCAAGGATAAAGGCAAGGTAACAATGGCTCACGAGTAAGACGGCTGTCACGGAACAGTAAAATTGTCAGTAGACAGCTGTAACGCAACAATGGATATCTGCACTTGCGACCTTTTGTTCTCATCTAATGCACAGACAGCTGCAACTCTTCTGCTTGTTCTTGTTTGAAGCTTTGACCTTTCTTGGCTACCCAGTGATATATCCATCACTTGTGCTTCACAGATTGCCCTGTTGAATAAGTCACTTAAACAATAATAAAATAATAAAATATCTAAAATAATTTTTAATTTAAATTGCATTTTTGATCTTTAATTTTTACTCTGAAAAGTAGTTTAATTACTCAGAAGAAATTTAAATATTTGAGTTTATACTACTTAAAATTCTGTTAAATATTAATGCATAGAAAATAGCAATTAAACTCTTTTCAGTATTTAAATTGATGTCAAACATAATTTTCAAGCTTTACTTGAAAATATTCCTTAAAAAGAGTTAAATATATATCAAAACAATACAAAACAGCTCAAATTAAAGATATTTTTATTAATTTCAATGAATTTCATATAACTTTTTCAACACATTTCTAATCATAATAGTGTTAGTAACTCATCTATAATAACTGATTTATTTTCTCTGTCATGATGACAGTAAATAATATTAGACTAGATATTCTTCAAGACACTTCTATACAGCTTAAAGTGACATTTAAAGGCTTCACTAGGATAATTAGGGTGAAGTTAATTAGGGAAATCATTGTCAATCCAAAACAAATATTGCTTAAGGAGGCTAATAATATTGACCTTAAAATGGCTTTTTAAAATCATATAAAACTGCTTTTATTCTGAAATAAAACAAATAAGACTTTCTCCAGAAAAACAAATATTAGAGGAAATAAAATAAATATAGGAAATGTTGGAAATCGGGGTAAAATATCAGGGGGTAGTGCGGTCTTTTAGGCCTTAAAAAGTCTTAAATCTACAGAAATGTTTTGTTTTAGCAGGTCTTAGTTTTCTTTGTTCATGTTTAGCTACCCATTCTGGCCAACACACATCTAATCATTAAAAACTTATCTCAATTATACTTTTAACTTTTTATTTAAGAACAACATTTTTAACTCTATTTATCATATTGGTTTAATCATTTTCCAGTTGTTTAAATTTTGTGTATTTACTGCTGAGGAAGCAGTCCTGTTGTGCATACTGCTGTTTATGTATTATAGTTTTTTAAAACATTTTTCTGCTTTTTTTTTTTTTTTTTTTTTTTAAGAAATATTGTTGGAATGAAGTTTATGTATGCAACTAGAGCTTGCTTATTTTAACAACATTTAACATTTTAGTCAGAATTAACTAAAAGTCAGAATTAACTAAAATATTACATTTTTAATTGTTAAATTATTATCATTGTATTATTAAATTTATTAAATTATTTTTAAAAAGTTTGATAGGGCAAATAAAAAATCTTTTCCAACTGGGCTATTCGAAGAACTCCTTGGCGTTTGTAAAACGCTAGCTTGTAACCTTCAGTTGAAAAATATAATTATTCTACAAAATATGTTTGTATAACAAATAATAGAATTACTCTGCTCTCTGAAATGACTAAGACAAAACTGTTGAATTCAGTATTTGGGGCAAGGACATTATAAGTAGATTACCTAAATATTTACAGTAATCCCTTACTTTTTCAGTAATTTAGTCACAGTTACTGTGTGACAGATCATAGAAAGGTCATGTTCAATCATTAAAACCTATTTCTCAAGTTTTTTTGATGATTTTCAAAACAAATGCTTGAAACGGTGCAGTTTCCTAGTTGAAGGCAAAATTATTAGCCTGTTTTCAAATGTTTCACAAGTGCAAGGAAATTAAGTGAGCTTAATTTTCCTTAAGCAAGGAAATCTCTACAGTATTTCCTATATATAGATTATTTTTACTTCTGGAGCAAGTCTAAGGGCTCTATTTTGACGGTCCATGCTCAGAATGCAAAGCACAGGGCTCAAACTCATTCAGGGCGTGTCAGAATCCACTTTTGCTAATATAAGGACGGAAAAATGCGCTTTGCGCCATGGTGCATGGTCTAAAAGGGTTGAGTTTATTTTTTAATGAGTTATAGGTGTGTTTTGAGAACAAACCAATCTCATCTCCCATTCCCTTTAAGAGTCAGTTGTGTCGCGTCATGGCGCATTTGCTATTTACATGATGTAAAGTAAGTGTAAGTGAAAAAACAGAGTGTTTTATTAGCAAGAAGACAGATAAACAGAGCATCTACAGCGCGAGAATGAGAGATAAATGATCTACTTTCACTTTCAGTCTCATGGATAGGGAAACCTTGTACACACAGACATCAATTAGTCTATAAATATTTAATTTAGTTTGTTAAGCGCAAATATTTGTTTCAAAACTGTTTCTAAATTCAGTTCTAATTTCCAGCAAACGAATAAATGAACAATAATAACAAAGTGTGCTCAAAAAACTGAGTTATATCCAAACACACATGCTGTGCCCCATATGGTCTAAAACCTGACAGGTGGACAAATCTAAGCTTGTTTCCAATAAAACAAGTATAAATATGGATATAATAAATAATACTGCTAATAATAATAACATTATACAAAAGCAAATGGTTATGAATGAACTGAAAAAGCCTCCAGAGATGAAGAAGACATGAAGGCAGTGGTTTTTATATTTATGTAGGCTAGAAAATAATATATTTTGTAATATTTTAATCCTTTATATTTATATCCTAGATATATCCTTATTATATCCTTAATATTTAAATTATTTTTCATATGTAAAGATACTTGTGTATTGCTCTACATCTTGTGTGTATTAAGCAGTGTGTAAGCGAGGCGCACAATCATTGCGCTCTGCGCTGGACAATAGACCGGCTTTGTTCTGGTCTTATGAAAAATCTATTATAGTTTCTCAAAATAGCAACGCACCAGCAATACACCTCAACACTCCTTCCTTTTTAGACCAGAACGCCTATGGCCGCACATATAAGCGCAAATGCATTTGCTATTTAAACAGCGTAGCGCAAAATGACACTTGCGGCAAGCTGAAACTAGCAAACAACAATTGCATCGCAGCTTGAGCATATATATATATATATATATATATATATATATATATATATATATATATATATATGTGTGCATGTATGTATGTTTGTATGTATGTATGTATATTTTTTATGTATGTTTTTTTTTTTCCCTCAAGGTCAATATTCTTAGCCCCTATAAGAATGTTATTTTTCCCTAATGACTTGTCTAATCTAATAAACCTAATAAAGCCTTTAAATGTCACTTTAAGCTGAATACTAGTATCCTGCAAAATATCTAATCTAATATTATGTGCTGTCATCATGGCAAAGAGAAAAGAAATCAGTTATTAGAGATGAGTTACATAAGTGAATGTATCCTGAATATATTACAGCACCGAGTCTCTTTTTGCACAAGGTAATGCCGAGCAGCCTGTCTGTTTTAATTGCTCCATCTTAACAGGAAGAACATGGTGAGCAGGTCAAACTAACAGTCTTAGCCTCAGATGTGTCTCTATACAGTGTTAACGCAGTGTCAGCTCTGCAGTGTTGATTTGTGGAGGAGCCGCGTGAGCCGTCACTCAAGACCTTTTGTGAGGTTTGGGTCCTGCCTTGACCTCTCATCCCCCAGTTATTCTGCACCCTCTCAACAAGCACCTTACTTAGTCTTAACACTTGGACAGTCTATTCTAGTCCCCTCATCCTTCACTGAGCCTCATTCTCAGCTGTCTGCTCACCCTGGTTTATCAACACTCAAGAGTAATAATGGAAGAAACCGAGGCACCTTATGGCAAATGAAATTTGTAATGTGAGCTTCCTTCTGTCAGTGGGCACACTGTCATAAAAGCATCTGCTGGGTTAAACAGGAGCACATTGTGTCTGGACGTCCTGTTCGGACTGAACAAAATACCACTTGAGCAATGATATCACACAGTGTGTCTATCCACAATAGTCACATCGCAGGATTAGATTATTTATTAAATATTTTCATTTATTAACCTATTTATACGATGATGATCATGTTATTTTATGTTTGATTGTTCAATTTCTGTATTGAATAACGTTTATTTTTTGCTCTGTCTATATAGGCTTGTAATTTGTTATATTTTATTAAGATGCACAGCATGGAGAAAGACTTGATTGTCCCAGTTGATCTAAATTAACCCAACCTTTCCAAATTGAACTATTCAAATCATCTGGTGAAATTATATTCATATCACAATGTATATTGCAGCAAAACAAAATATTGCAATGTCAGATTTAAATATTGTGCTGCCCTACTACCTTTCTTCTGCTGCTTTAGACCATGCAGTTACTACAAATCAGATTTCAAAGTTTGTCATTTATTAAATGAACCATCTTCTGCGCATTCAATAAATTCAACAGGAGCAGGTTAACATGTCGTAGTAAGCATGGATGCCTATTTAGAAATGTGATGTATATGAACATAAAATTATGGCTACATGATCATGGGTGTACATATTTGTAATTACAATGGTTGAAACCAACACCATGTTTGCAATACGTTGACATATGTTGCACATATGACATATATTATTTTCATTTCCTTCGGCTAAGTCCCTTGTTTATTAGGGTTTACTACAGCAGAATGAACCACCAACTATTCCAGAATATCTTTTATGCAGCTGATGCCTTTCCAGCCGCAACCCGCTACTGGGAAACACCCATACACTCTTACATTCACACACACAGACTGATACACTATGGCCAGTTTAGTTTATTCAATTCACTTACAGCGCATGTCAGGGTAACTGGAGCACCCGGGGACAACATGCAAACTCCACACAAAAATGCCCAGCCGGTACTCAAACCAGCGTCCTTTGAGGCAACAGTGCTAACCACTGAACCACCATGCTGCCACAACATATCATTTATATATGTGAAATCCAAACATGAGCCTGTATGTCATTTGCCTGTATTGTGATTAGTCAGATGTATAGGTGGATCTTGTCGCTTAATAAAAGCTACAAATTTGTATTTCAGTTGGTTGCTAATAATCATATATTTGGGTACTGTATCTTAAATTTCCAATCAATACCAATTGTACAAATATTTGTTTAAATGACAACAAAATTATTACTTTTAATACAAAGTTAATTAACTATAAGGTTAAGGTTAATATAAAGTCAGCATTGTCTGTATTTTAAAATTTAAATACTATTAAATGTTTAGGGTCAGTATTTATTATTATTTTTTTAAAATAATTTAAATATCACTATTCTGTTCATCAAGGCTGCATTTATTAAATGTAAAAAAGTTAAATTGTTCAGTATTTATTTTTTTGTATTTATTACTTATTGTATGCAGTTTCAAATGAAATTATTAGTCCAGTCATTACTGCTTTTATCACTATTATAATAATAATTATATTCATAATAACATTAACTACAACAATTAATATTAGAGTAATTTTTGAAGGATCATGTGACTGAAGGCTGAAGCTGAAAATGCATCATTAAAATCACTGGAAGAAATTATTAAATTAGATTGTAAACTATATACTTTTGAACAGTTATTTTATAGTGCAATAATATTTCACAATTTTACAATGTGGACTGTATTTCTGATTAAGTAAATGCATCCTTGTTGGGCAGGTGAAGCTTTTTTTAAATTATTTAAAAATCCTACTACCCCCAAACTTTTGACCGGTAGACAGCTGAGCAAGCATCTTTTAAACTTTAGATCTGTAGTGTCTGCTTTTTGCTGGCTGTATGTGGGCGGAGTAATACACAAAGGGTAAAGAGGCTGCACGGGTGCTGCTGATATCACTTAAATATATCATGGCTATCAGTATATATATATATATATATATATATATATATATATATATATATATTATATACACACACACATACAATTACAGTAGAAAGCACAACAAAACAAATGTGTAATATAATATGCCACTCCTTAAAATTAAACTTTTTATGTTTTTTTTTGTCATATCATTTTAATCATATGATTAATAAATACTGTATATGCATGGAACTACTGGTCTCAGGGTTGCAACCATCATATGATGCTCAGTATTTTGATCTGGTGGATCACCAAATGACACCCTCTGGTGATGGTAAATGCAAACTGCAGTTGTCCTGATCCTCGTCACATTATCAGATTAGCACATCCAGTATATGTGCACAAGTTCATATAAGCCTTTTAGAGCTATTCTTTGTAACCAAAACAATTTCATTTTAATTATGCAATAATAAAAACTGTGCAACATATATTTTTATTATATCTCAATACAAAAAGGCACCAGTATATGTTTTCCCCTGCTGAAAACTTGACAGACAGCACCCATGTAATTTTCCACACAGTGCAGTTGATGTCTGTCGCTGTCCCTCACCCTTCAAGGTGTCTTGTTTACAAGGCATTGTTTCCTTTACTCTAGCCTTGAGGACAAAGATAACCTGTTAAATTCCTTTGAGAGTCCCTCTGCGATGAACTGATCATTTATGGCTGTGTTATGCTCGGAGACACAGCATGTAGGACAAGTCTCATCTGTAGACGTCCATCACTTGCATGCTCTTACAGTACTTCTTAAGTTACATGACCTATTGAGGGAGAACAATGCCATAATTGACGTATTGTTCAACCACCTTGAACTCTCAAGAGCCAATGCTGCCTTTCACTGAACACACATTGGCTACAATTCATCACTCTGCATGTGTGTCTATGAAGAATGGCCATTGTCAAGCTATACTTTACGCCCTTTAAAGATGTTTTATGTGCGTCATGGGCTCCTGTCATATATAGAATGTGCTAAGCTTTATGGAGCCCTTAATATAGCACAAGTGACAAGTGTTAGAATTGTCACACTTTCTTCATCCTTCCAAGAGTTGAGCAACACCCTCCCGACCTCGACTCCTCCTTTATTCAACACATCTGTTGGAGCCAAAGCATCGTCTTGAGCTACAGCAAATCCCTCCTACACACTGACTACTTCTGTACTGGATGGTTCAGCTCTTGCGAAACATGCTAGAATTCAGCTTTAATTCTGTGTGATGGGACCACTGGATGTGGTAAGTCAACGGGATATTTGTTAAGTTTTATTTTGATTGTATTGATATTTTAGCATGTGTAGTTTGTTAAGGGTCTGGCCTTTTTATTGACCTTTTATATGAGTTAGTGGACATTTTGGAAGAATTACTGTTGATTTTACTGAATATTATCTTGACTTCATTGCAGACATTTTTACTTAACCCTTGTGCACTGTTCAAATGTGCTCCCCTTTTGAAATGATTATAAATATACCAATATATATATATATATATATATATATATATATATATATATATATATATATATATATATATATATATATATATATATATACACACACACACACACACACACACACACACTAATACTATATACTACTATATACTAATATACATATACTGGGCTAAACAATATAGACTGCCCGGTGGCCCAGGGGCAGCGTAAGAGACGCTTGGGGCAGTCGACAGGATCATTACTGGCCCGATTGGGACAGTGCTGCCTTGTCACTAACATTTAATTTGTCTGCGACTATTTGTCAATTGCGTGCATTTTAGGTTTGTGCTTTTAAGTCTTTAAGGACTACCTTCTCTGGGATTGTAAACACCATAATGCTTTCTGGTTCCTCTTTTCTGATTTGATGTTTTGAGCATGCTATTTTCTTCCGTAACCTGGTGACAACCTGTACAGCGAAGAAATGGCAACATCAAATTACAAGGCTAAAAGAAAATGTCTGTTTCTAAAGTCTTGGAAACAGACATTTTCGTGTGAACAACATGACAAAAAAAATGAAGTGATGTTTTGCAAAGTTTGCTGTCAGTTGGACAAGTCAGCCACCTTTTGTTAAATAATTTTGAACCGCAATAAAATGCCTGCACATTTTCCTCTGCTCTTTTTGTTTGCAAAACACTTTTATTAAATTTTTTTTAAGTATTGAAATTCAAGATTCACAGACTTTATTTTTGACACAATATTTAAAATATGCGGCTAAAAATAGCTATTTACTTCCCTTTTGTTTTTGGTGGGACCAGTGAAAATTTTGGTAGGGCAAGTAAAATTCTGAACCACTGGCCCAATCAGACCAGTAGGAAAAATCCTTAGCGTTGAACCCTGATATATATCTATAATATATATATGAAACTTACAAAATTGCAGGATTTTAATTGCCAAGTTCACAAATGATGTCACAGATTTGGTGACAAAAACACTTAAAATGATGCAATTTTTATATGAAAAGTAATTGTGGACTGGATTATTTAAACCTTTTATCACAGTCTTGCACGTGTGAATGATTACTAACAACGTTGACTTTGATGCATTGTCAGATTATCATTATTTCTCCCTAATTCACTATCGGTGGCTGTTTCTGCTTTACAACATGAACCTGTACGTCACAGCCTTCACTGACTTCCTTTATAACCACACTCATTCATTCACTCATTCATTTTCTTGTCGGCTTAGACCCTTTATTAATCTGGGGTCGCTAGAGCGGAATGAATCGCCAACTTATTCAGCGCGTTTTTACGCAGCGGATGCCCTTCCAGCGGCAACCCATCTCTGGGAAACATCCACACACTTATTCATACACACACTCATTTGGGGGAAACCGGAGCACCCGGAGGAAACCCACGCGAATGCAGGGAGAACATGCAAACTCCACACAGAGACGCTCTGAGCCGAGGACCGAACAGCGACCCAGCTACCTTCTTGCTGTGAGGCAACAGCACTACCTACTGCGCCACTGCTTTGCCCTAACCACATTCAATGGTGTATAAATAATACACAGTATTGGTTTTTATTTACTCCATGTACAGGGTTCATATGGTCATGGAAAACCTGGAAAAGTCATTGAATTTTGACATGGTGTTTTCCAGGCCTGGAAAAGTTTTGGAAAAACAGAAAAACCCAAAAGGTTTCGGAAAAGTCATGGAAATTACATTTACATTTAGTCATTTAGCAGACGTTTTTGTCCAAAGTGACTTAAGCTGCGGTCACACTAGAGCTTATGCTTGCGAAATTCTGTCGTACGGCGCTACGAAATGGGCGGGGTTAAACAATATGATTACACGGTAATAAAAGTGAGCGATTGCTCCATATTTTAAATTTCTCATTTTAAATGATCTTCTATTGGTCTCACGCAATTACCTTATGTGATTACACAGGTACACAAGGTGCTTGTGTTTCTGGTCTGCCGTATTCGCATACCCATGAATGGAAGTTTATGGAGTGAAAAGTGCAGTGTGATCGCAGCTTTACAATAGAAGCAGTTTAACAAAGTATTATCATCATCTAAAATTTGTTTGACAAATATCTGTATATTGGAATGGAGGTTGGATTTTTTTACTTCTTTTCTTTTCTTGGCCAAAACATGGTCTCACATTATCAGTGATGTTTAAGCATCATCTATTTTACATAGATATAAAAATAAATTGAAACTATTGCGTGTTTTATGATGTGCTCTATTAAATTGAAACGTTTCTTATGATTTACCGCATATATGTAGACATTACATGAAACATTCGGTCATGAAAATTGACTTGTCCCTGGAGAGTCATGGAATTTTTTAGCAAAAATGTGTATAAACCCTGCATGTAGTTCTAAGAGCTGAGATGCATATTTTGATTTTCTCAGACTCATCAAGGTGTGTGTAAAGGTGTGTCTCTTTGACACTGTCATTGTTGAGTCTTGTAAACAGTATTGTGAACTTTGCTTTGCCGTGTTTTTGACCCTCGCCTTGTTTGTTTATGTTTTCAATAGCACAAAGCTTCAAAAATCTAATGTTGATGCTAGAATTGATTTTTATTTCCATTTTGGAAAAAGTCAGCAGTGTATTAGTCACTTGACTGTATATTTTATTGTGTGCAGTATGTTGGGGGGAGGGGGGGTCTCAGTGGCGCAGTAGGTAGCACGATCGTCTCACTGCAAGAAGGTCACTAGTTCGAGCCCCGGCTGGGTCAGATGGCATTTCTGTGTGGAGTTTGCATGTTCTCCCTGTATTGGCGAGGGTTTTCACTGGGTGCTCCGGTTTCTCCCACAGTTCAAACACATGCGCTATAGGGGAATTTAAAAGCTAAATTGGCCGTAGTGTATGTGTGTGAATGCAAAAGTGTATGGGTGTTTCCCAGTGTTGGGTTGCGGCTGGAATACGATGCGTAAAACATATGCTGGAAAAGTTGGCAGTTCATTCCACAGTGGCAACCCCCGATTAATAAAGGGACTAAGCCGAAAATAAATGAATGAGTGTGTCAGTGGTCTGACCTTTTTATTAACCTGTGCTAAGAGTTAGTGGTAGTTACATTTTGGGGAGAATAAACTGAATTATTGTTGATTTTACTTTCTATTATGTGAATTTCATTGCAGACATTTTTTATTTTCATTACTACTGTACACCATATTTTGACCCTCTCGAAACATTCTTTTATTAATGTGAATCTTTAGCCAGTGTTTGCACTCTTATTTTGTAATTGTGTTTTAAATGACAGTGCTGCAGAAGTTTCATTTGCACATTGCTTTTATTCTATTGGTCTACAGACTAATGAGATTCAAAGAGAGATTCACACCAGAGTTAGAGAGATGGGAGAGCTTCATTCCTCATCATGTCCTTTCTGTTCAAGGGAGAAACAAACGTAAGATTAATCCTCGACTTTTTACAAAATGTGCTATTTACTCATGATTATATTTGAGTAAAGGAATAGTTCACCCAATAATTAAAATTCATCATTTACTCATTCTCTATTGTTCCAAACCGGTTTACCTTTCTTACTCAAACAAATATATTTTAAATCATGTTTAAACAAAAAAAACAGCCATTGATTTCCATAGTATGTTTTATTTCTAACATGGATGTCAATGGCTGCTTTTTTCCAAGAATCTTCAGAATCTCATGTTTTGTGCTCAACAAAAGAAAGAAAGTCATAATATGTTAGTATAAAGCATAATATAATAGAACCTCTTGAGTATGAGTAAATTACCAGGAAACTATCAAATTTGGGTATACTGTCCCTTTAAGATTGCTTTCTTGCTGATTTAAATAAAAAAGGCTTTGTGATTGAGGTAGGTCTCCACAGTATGATTGTTCCAGCCTGATCCCACGAGAAAACGTAAGTATTTTACTTTTTGTCAGTTTAGTGGCTAAAAAATTTACAATTTTATAAAGGTGGCGTGGCACCCAACACCACCCCTAACCCCAACCGTAATTGGGTGATGAGCAAATCGTACTAAATAGTATGAATTAGATCGTACGAATTCATACAAATTAGCGACTAAATCAAAAAGTTACGAATTGCCGTGAGATTGCGTTGGATTGTTCCTGTGATTTATGTAGTGATTTGTTTGATGTTTAACAGTCAGAGAAGTCATTTAACATTGATAACAATCAAATACCTTGGATCCTGTATCACGGCTCTTGGCTCTCAGTTTGTTGACCTGAGATTCAGCAATATCAGCCCTCTCCTCTGCCTCGTCCAGCTCATGCTGCAGCTTACGGAACTTGCCCAGGTTAGAATTGGCCTGTTCCTCCTATAGGATACAAACAAGAGTATTTGTGAAAATCACAATTAGGCACATAAATTAATGTATGATGGCACCGATAGGTGGAAAAAAAACACTCACAGCCTCTTCAGCAGCTCTCTTGTAGGACTTGACCTTCAGCTGCAGTTTGTCCACCAGATCTTGAAGACGAGCCAGATTCTTACGGTCTTCCTCAGTCTGTGGAAACATACAACATGTTTTAATTTATGTTGAATACAACGTTTTCAAAGAATAAAATGATCATATCAAGCAAGGACAAAATTGTTGGTAAGTTTTTCCTACCTGGTAGGTGAGCTCCTTAATGCGCCTCTCATATTTACGGACTCCTTTTACAGACTCGCTCGCCTTTCTCTGTTCCATCTCCACCTCACTTTCCAGCTCTCTGACCTATGAGATGTGCAAGAAACTAAACTAGTCAAGCAAAGTTATTATTTTAATTACAAGTAAGAAAATAAACAATTGCTTACCCTGACTTCCAGTTTCTGGACCTGCTTCTTCCCTCCCTTCATGGCGATCTGCTCAGCTTCATCCAGACGGTGCTGCAGGTCCTTGATGGTCTGCTCCATGTTCTTCTTCATGCGCTCCAGATGAGCACTGGTGTCCTGCTCCTTCTTCAGCTCCTCTGCCATCATGGCAGCATCAGTGATGGCCTTCTTGGCCTTTTCCTCAGCATTCCTGCACTCCTGCACTGCCTCCTCAACCTCAGTCTGAAGCTGAGTATTATCTCCCTCCAGCTTCTTCTTCTGATTCAGCAGGCTGGTGTTCTGAACATGGACAGTGTTGACATTCATTAAGTCTGCAGATGATGTTGTGTAATAGAAGAAGTTTACTAATACAGGTGTGTCATACCTGAGAATGCAGGAGCTGAACTCTTTCACTGACGTCCATCAGTTCCTGCTCAGCCAGTTTCCTTCCTCTCTCAGTCTGTTCCACCAGGGATCTCAGCTCATCCAGTTCAGCCTGCAGCAGATTGTTGCGTCTCTCCACAATGGCGATGTTCTCTTTGAGATCATCATTGCCACGCAGAGCGTCATCCAGCTGCAGTTGGGCATCCTACAAATACAAGCTCACAAATTAATGCTATTCTGAATTTTAGGGTTAGGGATCATAAGATCTTGATATGAAGACACTTCATACTTTGAGATGTCCATGAAGACCCTTGAGTTGCTTCTGGGCTTCTGATGCCTGCCTGTTAGCCTGGCTGAGCTGAATCTCCATCTCATTGAGGTCTCCCTCCATCTTCTTCTTCAGTCTGAGAGCTTCATTCCTGCTGCGAGTCTCTGATTCCAGTGAGCTCTGCAGGGTATCAATCATTCTCTGCTGGTTCCTCTTGGCCTGCTCCATCTCTTCATCTTTCTCAGCCAGCTTACGCTCAATGTCAGCTTTGACCTGATTGAACTCTAGTTGAGCTCTGAGGATCTTGCCTTCCTCGTGTTCAAGAGAGCCCTGTCAGTTGGTGAAAATGTTTAATCAAGACTTTTTCAGCCCATGAATATCAATTATGTTGGCGAAAGAAAGTTGAACGCTACACAATACACACCTCAGCTTCCTCCAGAGCAGTTTGAATTTCAGCCTTTTCCTGCTCCAACTGCTTACGCATTTTCTCCAGTTCATGTATGTTCTTTCCAGACTCACCAATTTGTTCAGTAAGATCAGCAATCTCCTCTGTTTGTTAAGAAATGTTATACTAGTTAAAACACGAAATTTAAGTGAAGTGTTTCAGTTTAATGAAATGTATGTCTGTGTCCAAATAAGAAACCTTGGAGGTTCTTGTTTTCTCTCTTCATGCTCTCCAAATGATCCAGAGACTCCTCATAGGAGTTCTTCAGCTTGAACAGTTCAGTGCTCAGAGATCTGGCTTCCTTCTGGGAGCTTTCCAGCTCACTCTGAGACTCCTCATACTTCTGCTTCCACTCAGCTAGGACCTGTTTGTTATTTAAAGAAGCTTTAAACATCTGCTGATGGTTCTCAATTGGTACTTTATTCAACACTCAGTTTTTTGTTCACCTTGTCAAAGTTTCTTTGCTTCTTGTCCAGAGCAGCAGCAGCAGCATTGGATCTCTCCACGTCCACCATAAGATCTTCAATCTCATTCTGGAGCCTGTGCTTGGTCTTCTCCAGAGAGGAGCATTTAGCATTAACAGCTTCCACAGCCTCTTCTGCATCTTGCAGACGCTGAGCCAGCTTCTTCCTGAAATCAATCAATCAAAATGATTAACATTTTTTTATTTACAGAGATTGATCTATGCTTAGATTATTTTTGCAGGTCTGTTAGTGTTTTCTTATTCATACTTGGCATCCTCCAGCTCCTCAGTCCTCTGGATGGCATCAGTTTCATACTTGGTTCTCCACTGAGCCACTTCAGAGTTTGCCTTGGACAGACTACGCTGCAGCTCAGCTTTGGCTTCCTGCTCCTCTTCATATTGCTCCCTCAACAATTCAGCATCATGACGAGCAGACTGAACTGCATGTGCCAGGGCATTCTTTGCCTATGAGGATTGGAAATGTCCAGTTAAGACTATACACTGCAATGCAATAGATGATGGTTGCAAAAATAGAATAAAAAATAAATCAAATAAACCTTGACTTCCTCCTCAAGTTGTCTCTTGAGGTCCTCAATCTGCTGGGTGTAGGACTGCTTGCCTCTGGTTAGCTGAGAGACCAATGAATCTTTCTCTTCCAGCTGTCTAGAAAGCTCCCCTTGAAAGAAGTACAATCATTACATTACAAAAAGCAGTGTTTAATCTTAGGCACAAAATAAAGTAATACCTTATCATAGTACATACCATTCTCAGTTTGCAGCTTAGCTTTTTTCATTGTGAAATCATTAATGCTGCGTTGCCCTTCTTCATATTTTGTTCTGTATTCTGACATCTGGTCCTCAAGGGTCCTGCACATCTTCTCTAAATTTGCCTGGATAGATATTAAATGCAAGAAAGTTGATAGTGGATAAATAAAACGTTTAAGAACCTGGATTTCAAAATACAACTACAAATCCAAAAATACAAGCAAAAATTCATTACCTTGGCCTTGGCAATCTGCTCCATGTTGGAGACCACATCGTCCAGTTCCAGTCTGAGTTCGCTCTTCTCTTTCTCCAGCTTCTGCTTGACTCTCTGAAGGTTGTCGATCTGCTCTCCCAGATCAGACACACTGTCGGCATGTTTCTTCCTCAGGGTAGAAGCTGTGGCCTCATGCTGCAGAGTGGCCTCTTCAAGGTCTCTGCGCAGTTTCTGGAACTCAGCTTCACGTTTCTTGTTCATCTCGATCTGGGCAGCCGTGGCTCCACCAGCCTCCTCCAACCTCTCGCTGATCTCCTCCAGTTCTCTGGACAGATCGGCTCTCTGTTTCTCAACTTTGGCACGAGCAGCTCTCTCAGCCTCCAGCTCTTCCTCAAGCTCCTCAATTCGGGCCTGATATTGAGGAAAATCAACGTTACAGCTAGAGGTCCTAGTTATCCATCTGTTTCTTGTTAGGAATTAAGAACTTTACCTGCAGCTCCTTCAGTTTCTTCTGGAGTTGGGCTGCCATTGCCTGCTCATCTTCAATTTTGCTACTGAGTTGGCTAATCTCAAAGTCCTTCCTGTGTTAAAAAAAATATTTTATTATCACTTAGTTACCACATCAAAAATTCAGATGGCATATTGTATTCTTTAAGAATTATTTCACCCTTTGTTAAAACCCACTTTTTAAGTCTCTCTTCCAGTTGTTGTTTGTCATTTTCCAGGTCCATCACACTCTCTTGGGTCAACTTTAAGTCTCCCTCCAGCTTCCTCTTTGCCCTTTCCAGATCCATACGAAGCTTCTTTTCCTGTTCCAGGGAACCTTCGAGCTGGAAAGACAATATTTTGTTCAACATTTCATCAAATGTCATTCCTGTTTCATTTATATATTACACAATGTAAAACTACCCACATCATCCACTTGCTGCTCCAGCTTGGCTTTGGCTTTGGTGAGTGTGTTGACTTTGTCTTCCTCACTCTGGAGGTCGTCCAGTGTTTGCTGATGGGCCTCCTGTAGAGCTTTCTTCTCCTTGGTCAGCTTAGCGATAATCTCATCCAAAGCTGCCATCTCTTCAGTCAGGTTCTTAACCTGTAGAATTGTGGCATTGTATCAAGGACATTTAATACACCATAACTGCAGCATTACTACCAAAATCAGAATGAAAAACAAACCTTGTTCTCAGTGGCATGTTTCTCCTTCTCCACTTTGGCCAGAGTGAGCTCCAGATCATCAATGTCTTTCTTGAGTTCAGAGCATTCATCCTCCAGCTTTCTCTTCTTGGCAGTCAGCTCAGCATTCATTTCCTCTTCATCCTCCAGCCTCTCCGTCAGCTCTTTGGCTTTGGCCTCAAGCTGGATCTTGTTCTTGATCAAACCTTCACATCTTTCTTCAGCATCGCAAAGATTATCTTGCTCCTGTTTACAGATACAGAACATTATTCGTATTCATTTTCCAAATGTTTTTTATTATTAAGTTTCTTTCATGATATATGCTCACAGCTTGAACTGCAAGCTGCAGGTCATTCTTCTCTTGGAGAAGAGAAACCATCTTTTCTTCAAGCTCCTTTCTGCGGGCTTCAGATTTGGCATACGCCTCCTTCAACTTCAGGAATTCTTCCTTCATGTTGGCCATCTCTTTCTCAGCTTCAGCAGATCTGAGCAGTGGTTTGATCTTGAAGTACAGCTTCATCCAAGGCCAATTCTTGACCCCCATGAAGGCACGCACATTCCATTGGATCACTAGCAGGGCATCTCTGCAGTTGGCACAAAAATCGTTAACATATTTTAGAGAAAATGTACCTGTGGCTTTCTTCTAGGTAATCACAAATGCATAAAGCTATACCTTCGGTCAACAATCTTCTGGAATTCCACTCTTGAGAGAAGACCACGAGCTCTAGCTTGAATATTGGTGATGATGAGAGCAAGACGATCATCTCGCATCTCTTCAAGGGTACCGAGAAGACCAGCCTTAAAAAACACCTTGTAAAAAATTGTAAAGAAATATAAACCTTTCACTTTGAAAGTAAGCATTTATACATACCATTGTCGCATGAGTTGTTGTTATGTCTTTTCATTTAATAAATAAACAGAATCAGACATTTTATTAAGGAACCTTGGTATGTCCAAACTTGTACTGGTTGTGGTCAATGTCCAAAGACCCCAGTAATTTCTCAGCTCCTTTCCTGCTGTCAATGAACTGACCTTCTGGAATGGCAGCAGGGTTCAGGATGCGATATCTGATGTTCCAGAAATGGGAAAATAATAGTTTTTTTTTTTTTTTTTTTTTTTTGAAGACTAAACCTATTTTAAAAGGGAAATATTGTAAATTTGTCAACTCTGGTTGCATTAAAGACCATTAAGTCCATTTTTGACCTAAGTATGACTTGTATTTGTTAGTGAATTTTACCTCTGTTTAAAATCTCCATACAGGATCCTGTTGGGGAAGCCCTTTCTGCAGATTCTGATGCCCTCCAGCACACCGTTACAGCGCAGCTGGTGCATGACCAGAGGATTCTCCATCGCCCCAGGAGTCTTAGTCTCATTGGGGATGATGCAGCGCACAAAGTGAGGGTGAGTTGACCTCAGGTTGGTCATCAGCTTATTCAGGTTCTCCTATAGACAGATATTGTTATTACTATTATTCTGCCCGTATATATCTTAGGTTGACATGCTGATTTAGGAAAGCAAATGATTATTTATTTTTAACAGATGTGGTATATACATAATATGTGAACATTACCCTGTGAAGTGCAGACACTGTCTGGAAAGAAGAGCCCTTTTTCTTCTTCTCCTTTCCTTTGCCACCTCCTCCCTCCGCAGCTATTGAAAGGAAACATTTTTTTCTCGAAATGAACACTGCATTAAACATTTATTCATCTCAGGACATCAACACAACAATACCTGACTCAGCACCAGCATAATTAGCAAACAGGATAGACAACATTTTCATGGTGGACTTCTGATACAATCCAACAACAGTCTCGTTGAGAGGATCCTTGTTCTTCACCAGCCAGTTATTGATGTTGTAGTCAACAGTGCCAGCGTAGTGAACCAGGGAGAAATGAGCCTCTGGTTTACCCTTGACAATCCTGGGCTTCTGGAAATTGTTGGATTTCCCCAAGTGGTTGTCATAAAGCTTTGCTTTAAAGGTTGCATCACTGGCTTTAGGGAACATGCACTCCTCTTCAAGGATGGACATGATACCCATGGGCTAGCAAACAATCAAGGGTGAGGATTCAAATTAGACAAGCTCTATTAATCCAATACCAAACATCTCTTAAATCTAAAAACTCACCTTTTCAATGAGATCAATGCAAGCCTGTAAGTCCATGCCGAAGTCAATGAACGTCCACTCAATCCCTTCCTTCTTGTATTCCTCTTGCTCCAGCACAAACATGTGGTGGTTGAAGAACTGCTGCAACTTCTCATTAGTGAAGTTGATGCACAGCTGCTCAAAGGTGTTGAACTAGAACAGATGAGCATGGGTAGAAAACAGAGCCACAGACAGACACATTGTTTTTTTTAATGAAATTTCGGGAAGTCACAATTAATGCAAATCTGTGTATAATCTACTCTACGATCACAATCTATTTCAGTCACACTTTATTTGAAGGTACAATTACAAAGCCTTAACTAAGACTTTTAGCTGAATAAAGTATTAATTTGCTGCTTAATAATATCTAGTAAGTTTGTAGTTGGGTTTAGATATTTGGTTTTAGATCATGCAGATGATACACTTTATACAGCCAATATAATAATAAGAAGGTAATAAGCCAGTAGTTAATAGTGAGAGTTGTTACCTAAACTAAAGTGTTCCTATTAATTATATATTATCTAATTGCCTCTGAACTCCTCACAGCTGAAATATCTCTAATATTTCTGTTCTGGAATTTGCCCAATAAATCACTTTCACAAGGACAAGCAGGTCAAGCTTCTGTGTAGAATCGCTCAGTGGCTTTGTCTAGATACCCTCATGCTCTACACTTTGCATTTTTATAAACCATTCGTTTGTGTTTTTAGACGCAATGGCACATTCTTTGTGAATGACCCCTAATGCCGAGTTCTGACTGCGTGATTTTAGCCCCGATTTTGGCTCGTCGACAGGTTTTGAGAAATCGCCGACAAATGCCTGAAATCACAGGCAAATCGGTGCTCGTGCACGTGAGTGAAAATCACACAGTATGAACTATCAAAGACGTGATCTGAGAGAATCGCAGATGAATCGTCTTAAGTATTTAAGTATCTGGAGCCGGCGATTCAAATCATGCCGTGTGAAATGAGTTCTGACTGAAAATAACATCGGCGATCACCTACAGCCAATGAGAGAGCAGCATCCACTAGTGTGTGTGTGTGTGTGTGTGTGTGTGTGTGTGTGTATACCTGCAGGCCAGTGGGAGGATGGGGGAGAAGTTACATTTAGGTTGAATTTTTTTAATTATAGTTTTGGACCCACTAAATTGAGGAAAAACTAGTGGAAGTTTGACAGGACTCAGGAGCACCCGTGTCTGTTTGACATTTCATACAGAAAGTTAAAAAAAGAATTAATTTATTATCAACTTAAGTGGAGGAGAAATTGCTAATTCCCTTCAAACCCAGGTGAGCAAATATGTACATTTTCTACCCCATTAAAGTCTTCTTTCTCCTTATGTAGTTAATAACAAAAGATATACGACGTGTTTTTGGCTTTGAGACGCAGTTTGGATGTAGCTGTCGGCGATTCTTCCTCTTGTAAAGTCATGCAATGTAAAAGCCCCTGTCGCCGATCCATCTTGCTGTGTGAACAAAGCAGCGACGAAACGCCAGCGCAGATAGTCATGCAGCGTGAAAACATCTGTGACACGACTACTTTGAAAATCATGCAGTCTGAACTCGGCATAAGATATAGACCACACACCTAAACTGACCCCAGATCCAGAAAAGCAACTAATAGGAATAAACATCAATTACTTACATCAAAGATCTCAAAGCCAGCAATGTCCAGCACACCAATGAAGTACTGGCGAGGCTGTTTGGTGTCCAGGGATTGGTTGATTCTCACAACCATCCAGAGGAACATCTTCTCATATACAGATTTGGAAAGGGCACCAATAGCATAGTATACCTGTCCAAAATACATTAAAATGCTTAATAATTATTCTTTATTTGTTATATAACAGAACATTAATGCCAAAGGCATCTTAATCATGATGTTAGCTCAACCTGCTGGACATTCTGTCCTTTGGTGACCCACTCGTTTCCCACTTTGACTCTTGGGTGGCACAGAGCCTTGATGAGGTCAGCAGAGTTCAGGCCCATCAGATACGCTGATTTATCAGCGTCTGTCATCAATAAGAGAAGATGATTGACAGTAAATATTTAATCAATAATTTATCAACCAATGCATTGTGTCAACATTTCCCCCTAATACTGACCCTCAGTGCCATCAGCCTCGGCCTGTTCCTCTCTCTGCTTCTGCTTGAACTTCATGTTGCCGTAGTGCATGATGGCACCAGTCAGCTTGTAGATGCTGTTCTTCTCCTCTTGGGTGAAGCCCAGCACATCAAACGCTTCCTGTAATTGAGACTAGTTTGTGCATGCTTTCATAGGCAGCTCCACAAATAACACAAAGGCTAAATGAAACTCTAGTAACATTATATTCTTGCATTGACTAATATGCAAATATATTCAATTATTTGAAACACATTCACTTATGCACAATAAATGCTCGGTTCAAATATCATTAAAAATATGATTTTTCTGTAATGATGGCCATGATCTCCATCTTTCACCCTTCTGTTGTATTAGAAGTAAAGTGCATTTGATTCTCTTGTAATTAAAACATGTAAAAAAAAAAAACTTAAGTTATTTTAAATGTATTTTAATACGTACATCTGTAGCCATCAGCTCATCTGCGTCATTAATTGAAGCAACTTGCGTCTCTCCTTGGGAGATGAAGGCATAATCGTACGGGTTTGCTGTGATCAGCAGCATCTCTGAGAGAGTGAAATACGTTTTTAGGATAAATGCAAGAATTTTTCGTGTCTTCGTTTGTAGTTTTGTTACTAGATGTGTGATTTTGCTCACCCAGAAGTTCTGGTTTCTTCTGAGACAGAATCTGGTAGAAGATGTGATAATCTCTCTCAGCCTTGAGCTGGAAAGTCACCCGAGACTTCTCCAGGAGATCTGTCGTGAAGATTATTTGCGATGAACATTTACTTTTAAATCATTAATCTAATTTTGGGGTTATTATTGTAACATGTAACTAAGAATAAGAGTGCTCTTACAAGTTTCTATATCTGCTGAAGCCAGTTTTCCACTTGCAGCAAAGTGAATGCGGATGAACTTGCCCTGTTTGGGAAGATGAGAATAATTATGTTTTCTTTTTTAAGTATAAAACCATTGCTCAGTTTTCTCATTGTATTCACTTACAAATCTGGAGGAGTTGTCATTCCTGATGGTCTTGGCATTCCCAAAGGCCTCAAGAGCAGGATTACACTGGATGATTTGATCCTCCAGAGTACCCTAGAAAACACAACATTTAGCAACTGGCCATCAGACAAAATGGCAGAACAAGCTTAAATTGATTTCCTCATTTTACCTTCTTTTCAGTGGTCTCCTTCTTTGTAGGACTAGCAGCAATGCTGGCAAAATACTGAATGACTCTCTTAGTGTTCACAGTCTTTCCAGCACCAGATTCTCCACTTCAGGTACAAAATAAAACATGTCAAAAGACTACACATTTGTCTTTTAATCAAAGCCATAGAAAGTGATCTGCATAATCAGACTTACGTGATAAGAATAGACTGATTTTCTCTGTCTGAAAAGGCAATACAAATATTGTTGAACTGTTGGTCAAATTTTCCATCAGTTTTCTTGTATGACTAACAGCAATACTAGATAAAAGTTGCAATGAATTTTAAGTTAATTGTCATTCAACTGTGAACCACTAGTGACGCACCTGACAGCATGTACTGGTAGGCGTTGTCAGAGATGGAGAAGATGTGAGGAGGAGCTTCACTCCTCTTCTTTCCTCTGTAAGCAACGACCACCTCCTGATTGTACACTGGCAGCCACTTGTAGGGGTTGACAGTGACACAGAAGAGGCCAGAGTAGGTCTGGAAGAGATCGACAGCAGCTTTAGATCTGCTCCTCCATCATAAAGTGAGTGTGAGAGTGTTTTAAGACTCCACTCACGTAGATCATCCAGGCTGCGTAACGCTCTTTGAGGTTAAACAGCACAGCAGGCTCGTGCAGGAAGGTGAACATCGCCATGTCCTCAATCTTATCAAACTTTGGCGGGTTCTGAGGGTGAACATCGCACTCCTTCACAGTGACGGTCTGCGGGAGAAAGAGATCTCTGACATTCAAACCAACATCACAGAGTCTGTGCATATACATTTATTGAGCGCCATGGTGCAGCAGAAAATGTTAACAAGTAGAATCTGTTAGATTGCACATCAATTTCAATTTTAAAAAAGTCATGAAATTGTGACATTATTATCATTATTATAAATCTTTGTGATTAACCATTGTATTTATTCCTACACAAATTAAAGAACTGGAGAGTGCAGTATCTCTATACACTGAAAAAAAATGTCTGCAAAATTGTTGCAAACAATTTATTTGTTTTGAATTTAAGCAAATTAAATTTAGTAATGTTCAACTTAATTTATTTGTTTAAATTCAACATAAACAAATTGTTTACAACCCCTTAACTTAAAAAAGTAAGCAAATTAAATGAAGCATCTTTGAATATTTTTTTAGTGTACAGAATCAGTTTTCAACTCATTATTAAATCTAACCCAAACTAGTCTCCAACGAAGACTCTTGAAGAATTTAATATATTTAAATACCATTAAAACCTTCACTATATACAATAACAATGTAACATCAACTAAATATGGAAATTGAAATAAAAGTGAATAAATAAAATCTGTTTTTTAATCTCATGATGTTTACACTGTCATTACCTGAATATTTTTTTACACATTGTTGCTTTTAATCCATTTGCAAGTAGTTGGACCACTTTTAATAGTGTACGTATAATTTGATTTTAGTCATTTTTTGAAGTCAAAGTCAAAGTCCGCTTCATTGTCAATTCAGCAACATGTACAGGACATATAGAGCAGGTGTTCCCAAACTTTTCAGCCCACAACCCCCAAAATAACAATGCCAGTGACTTGCGACCCTCAATATCCTCTGAGATGGTTATAAATACTGAAACCTTGCATGCAATGGTGCACACACACCAATAGACCCAAGTCTATTCTTTGCTTAATTTTTGAAAATGTATGTGAGTGCTGTAAATGTGCCAGAAAGTTTAACCTGGTGTTATAAAATCAATCTGCTGCATCTGACGCTATTGCTGTGTAATATAATGTAATATAATGTAATTACCTCAGGGGTCGCAATCCAATAGAACTAACTATAAGCTACTATATAGTAGTGCAGTAGGTAACGGATAACATATGGTAAGTCTTATGGTTTAATAAAAAATAAATAGATTTTTAGAAATCACTAGGCAACCCCCACCCCCTAGTTCTAAATGAAGGGGTATCCTTTGATTTCCAGCTCTTGCATTATTATTATACTTAAAAGTCTAATCAAACCCAATTAGCCTGTATTTTAATCACAATCTTTAGAATCAAAAACACGTCTGATTTATCACCACGCAACTGCTAGAGCTTAATAAAACATACCGTTCCCTTGGAAGTCTCACAGGTGGCTTTATCACCATCTCGACTGATAACTGTTGCTTTAAGATACTCCTCGTCAGCATCAGGAACAAAACACTCTTTCTTCATGTCAAAGGGGCGAGTTTGGGCCTCCAGACGCTCCCTGTCCGACTTCCTGAGGTACGGAGCCGCAGCTCCAAACTCCGCCATCACAGCATCCCCCATCTTTCACCCTTCTGTTGGATTAGAAGTGCATTTGATTCTCTCATAATTTTGACAATCGACAGTAAACAATGTATATTTTAAATAATGTTAAACATGATCTTGTTGAGGAGGACTACAATCTGCTCACTTTTGCTGTTCTCTTCTCCTGAGACTGATGGTTCAGTGCTGTAGTTACACATAACACAAGGTAAAATACATCAACAATTGTCACAATCAGAAGTAGATAACTATAGTAAAAGGCTACACAATTCCTCCTTTCTGTCATTAAGTTAGTGGTTAAGAGCTCTTATACTATGACTTTAAAGTTAATTTCAAATAGAGGTCATTTCTTACCGCTCAAAAAGAAAGGTAACGATGACACAAATGAAAATGTCTCATGTCTCCTTTTATAATGCAATTGTTCCTCTAAATATGGTAGATGGCATCACACAAAGCATGCAGCTCGCTCAGTTTGGTCAGGAAGAATGGGTTGGGTGTGCTGGGGAAAAGCGGGGGTCGATTTAATCCGGTATTGTATATCATTCACGCCAGGTTCACAGTTAGTAATGGTTATTAAAACAATCTAAAACAAATGTTAATGTTCTTATAACTTATTTCAAAGTTTGATTTTACTCTCCCTTTGCCTGTTAAACATCCAAAAATGAACAATCTGCTATCATTTACTCAACCTTCTGCTGAACACAAAAGAAAATATCTTGAATTTCGTTGACTTTCATAGCAGGAAAAACAAATACTGTGGACATTAATGGCCACAGGTTCCCAACATTCTTCAAAATATCTTATTTTGTGTTCAACAGAACAAAACTAAACGCTTAAATTGTTAAAAATTGATGAGTAAATGATGATAGAATATTCATTTTCGGGTCATCTATCTCTTTAAAGAGCTTAATTGAACATAAAATATGTTGAGAAAAATGATGTTTACAACAAAAAAACAAGAAACACCATTAGGATGTGACAGTTAAAACACTGAACTCTGTAAAATTAGAGTATGAGTTTGTTTTGAATGCAGATGTAAAGCCAAATTTACTAAAAAAAAAAAATTTAAATGAAAAGAGATCATTAAAAAAGCTCAAAGCACAGTTTGTAAACGGACTAAACCATGCAATAAAATATTTAGATTTTAAGGTTGATCCAAAATGTTATCAGTCTCTGAATGGTTTCTTCTATTACTTTTAGTTCAGCTACTTTGGAGAGATCATAGCCTAGACACTGCTGCAATTCCTCTGCTTTCCACTAGAGGCCTCACAGGTTTACACTTACTGGACGGTAATGATCAAGGTCGGTGTCTAGCTGGTGTGAATATTTCAGTTTGCTCTGTGCAAGTGATGGAGCATGTGTCTCCTTCACTGTACACTTGAGCATACAGTTATCCCTGTGACATTCCTATTGAGTGCCTCTACATGATTGAGAGCGACAGCTTGTATGATATACCCAACAACATTCACTAATAGAGAACAAATGACCTTTCTGTAGAGATTCTGAGTCAATGCTGTTATATTTAATCACATCAAACAATTATTTCATTTCAGATGCAGAAATATTAAAGTTTGGGATATATTGAGAACGGATTTCCAAAGCACTTGATATACAGTATTAAGATGCAGTATCATATTTCAGAGCAGGGTCCCAGCAGTCAATCTGCATTGAAAGATTGGGGGTCAAGACACTTACACTAACAAGGAGGGACCAGAAGTGTGTGATGAGTGTTAATAGCTCACCACTTCACACCTGCTGCCATAGTGTCTAACAGTCTGAAGGGTGTTTATTACAAACCCCTTCCAAAGGCACTTCCTTAGATCTCCCTGTGAGATTCCTTGTGAATGGTCGCACTTGAGTTTAACTACACTGTAAAACAATATCAGTCAATTAACTGATATTATCAGTCAATTAACATTAGATCAGTGATTTGCAAGTGTTTTCTGTTTATTTACAAGTGGGAGATGCATTTTGGGATTTTAATCTTTGCTTTTTTCACTATTAATGTTGAAAATTCAACACTTTTATTGAAATAATAATAGCTTCCAACAATATTTTGTATTAAAAAAAACAATATAGAGAGAAATAAGTCTTTGTAAAGTAATAGAATTATTGCTGGCAGTTTATCATCAGGTTTTTGAACCATAATTTACAACGCCAACATAGGCAATATATCAGTTAAAACTATTAAAAATGTCAACAAAAGTCTTTCAACATCAAACGTTTTTGGAGGAAAGATCAAGGTGCCATAATGCAATTCACAAGACAAACTAAATATGCAAAACTGTTAATTCATGGATATTTACATTGTGTTTTAATCATAATGAAAACCAATTATTGTTTTTGGAAATGACCTTAAAACATGTATTCATATCGAAATGGATTTGATCTTTGGACTGTAAACTAAAGCTGTTGGCACCAGTCAAACAACAAAACATATACCTTCACCTCAGCTCACACTTATTTTCTTTCTGTTTGCCCTTGAGTATAAAGATAACAGTGTGAAATTCTTCCTGAGTGCTCCTGAGCGACTGAGGACAGCTCGGCCCTCATGTTGAGATGTGGGGTGAAGCAGGTGCTGTCTTTGTAAAGGGCTCTATGCACATAAATAAGAGCATCTGGTTATAGATGTTGGCACACTTGTTGGCTGCATTGTCTTTATTGACGTTACATGTCCAATAGAGGGAAAACAATGTTGTCCTGGTCACAAGGTGGGTTTTATTAATAGCATTTATTTGTCTGTTTTTACCTTACTTCTTTCAAATCAGACAATGAGACAATTCTGATTTTCCTCTTTTTATTTGCTCTCCGATTGAAGGTTTTTGTCTTCATTAAGAAAACATAACTAGTTATATTTTCGTTGAAACTGTCAGAGAAAGATTTATTCATCGAAGCCTTAAAATAACAAATTCAATATCGTCTCATTTGAAGAGACTGCATAGTTTCTCTCTTAACCCCTCCATTCTCAGCTGTTCAGGGTTGACTCCACCTTCAATCATCTGCCCGTCATTGACCTGCTCATCACCTTGAAGTACAATTTCAGAGCACACACATACATCTCTTTTGCCCTAAATTACCTAGACAAGTAAGGGTTGATTAGTTTAAAGGGTCATGAGGTTTTGCCCTTTTTTTTCCAGATCAAAGGACACAAGGAAGCCCAGAGTTCTTCTATTTACGGTAAGAAATCAGATACAAGTTGCATTTCTATTTTTGTCGGATGTCTTGTGAAACATTTTATAGTTATCAATAGATTGACATTGATTGGCATTAATTATGTGTGACCTTTCACACTTTATGCACAAGTGAAGATACAAACTCCTGCATACGATGTGAAATATATGTGATTTTATGTGTTGATTTTATAGAGTCTTAAAGGCATAGTTCACCAAATATTTAAAATGTGTGCACCATTTACTCTTTCTCAAATGGTTCCAATCACCAAAGCAGATATGTTGAAGATTGTTTGGAAATAGTCAGTAGTTATTAGCTCACAACCTTTTTCAAAATACCAAAGTACCAGAAAGAAATTCCAAAACGAGCAGAGGTTTGAGTAAATCAAGATTGAATGTTTAGTTTCGGGATAACTGTCCTTTTAAAAAACCACAGACTTGCTCCTATAAAATAGTTTTGTTTTATATAATGTAAAAATGCTGCAAATAAATGAAATTATTTCACCAAATGTATTGAAGGTGAATGCAACAGCATCGTGTTAACACCAAGAGCAGAGAAGCAGAGGCTTACTTGCACATTCATTTTATTCTACAGAACTACAGATAATGAAATCACCAGCACACGGAGCCACACCGAACAAGACTTTCAGAAAGATCCATGTGAGAGCTTCACTCTTCATCGTGCCCTTTCTGCGAGAGGAAAAGACATGAAAAGGACATTGATAGAAGGTAGTTTCTTTGTCTTATTTGAACTAAAAATGTAATGTGTTGTCCGTTAATGCACTAAAAAGCACATTGTGTTTATGCAATAATATCTCCATCACTTTGGTCAGGCAAGTGTTAATGAGTTGTCTATGCATGCACACAAACACACTTGTACAGCTATCTTTATAGGGACCCATAATGTACTGTACAGACTGTATATTCTCTCCCTCAACCCCTAAACCCGACTCTCACTGGAAAAACAAATCTGCATTTTAAGATTTCCAAAATACTTAATTCTGACTGACTTATGAGCCTTCTTCTCATGAGGACCAAAAAATGTCCCCACAAGGTCAAAATGTACTGGAATTGTTATACTTAAGGGCCTTTGGTCCCCATGATGTTAGGAATACAAGGCACACACACAAAACGGCACATTTGCATCACCTCGAACACTGGGTGTACATTAAAATATCAAATCTCTTTAAATCAATGTCATCTGTTTCATCAGGCACACTGTTTTTTTAATGATTTATAACAATAATCTAAATTTAAGAGTCAAAGAAATCTAAATGTAATTTGAGTTAGCTGTATGACTGCAAACTGACTGAAGTCACTCACCTTGGATCCTGTATCACGGCTCTTAGCTCTCAGCTTGTTGACCTGAGATTCAGCAATATCAGCCCTCTCCTCTGCCTCGTCCAGCTCATGCTGCAGCTTACGGAACTTGCCCAGGTTAGAATTGGCCTGTTCCTCCTGAACAACAGTATTTTGTTTTCGCTTATGGATTGTCTCATGTGCAAAATGTAGTTTTTGATTCATATTGAAGTGTAAACTAGAGTTTAAAATCATCAAATAAAAAGGATAATAATGTAAACATACCGCCTCTTCAGCAGCTCTCTTGTAGGACTTGACCTTCAGCTGCAGTTTGTCCACCAGATCTTGAAGACGAGCCAGATTCTTACGGTCTTCCTCAGTCTGCAAACAGTAATTACTACACAATAAGTTTTTGTGTTAATCTACTTTTGGAAATCATATGAATAGACATGTGTTTATGTGTAAGAAAATGTGACCTGGTAGGTGAGCTCCTTAATGCGCCTCTCATATTTACGGACTCCTTTTACAGACTCGCTCGCCTTTCTCTGTTCCATCTCCACCTCACTTTCCAGCTCTCTGACCTATGAGATGTGCAAGAGACAAAACTAGTCAAGCAAATTAGGTATTTTAAATACATAAAAAGCAAAACATAAAACCAGAACTTACCCTAGATTCCAGTTTCTGGACCTGCTTCTTGCCACCCTTCATGGCGATCTGCTCAGCTTCATCCAGACGGTGCTGCAGGTCCTTGATGGTCTGCTCCATGTTCTTCTTCATGCGCTCCAGATGAGCACTGGTGTCCTGCTCCTTCTTCAGCTCCTCTGCCATCATGGCAGCATCAGTGATGGCCTTCTTGGCCTTTTCCTCAGCATTCCTGCACTCCTGCACTGCCTCCTCAACCTCAGTCTGAAGCTGAGTATTATCTCCCTCCAGCTTCTTCTTCTGATTCAGCAAGCTGGTGTTCTGAACATGGACAGTGTTGACATTCATTAAGTCTGCAGATGATCATGTGTAGTAGAAGAGGTTTATTAATACAGGTGTGTCATACCTGAGAATGCAGGAGCTGAACTCTCTCACTGACGTCCATCAGTTCCTGCTCAGCCAGTTTCCTTCCTCTCTCAGTCTGTTCCACCAGGGATCTCAGCTCATCCAGTTCAGCCTGCAGCAGATTGTTGCGTCTCTCCACAATGGCGATGTTCTCTTTGAGATCATCATTGCCACGCAGAGCGTCATCCAGCTGCAGTTGGGCATCCTACAAATACAAGCTCACAAATTAATGCTATTCTGAATTTTAGCTAAGTATCATAAGATCTTGATATGAAGACACTTCATACTTTGAGATGTCCATGAAGACCCTTGAGTTGCTTCTGGGCTTCTGATGCCTGCCTGTTAGCCTGGCTGAGCTGAATCTCCATCTCATTGAGGTCTCCCTCCATCTTCTTCTTCAGTCTGAGAGCTTCATTCCTGCTGCGAGTCTCTGATTCCAGTGAGCTCTGCAGGGTATCAATCATTCTCTGCTGGTTCCTCTTGGCCTGCTCCATCTCTTCATCTTTCTCAGACAGCTTACGCTCAATGTCAGCTTTGACCTGATTGAACTCTAGTTGAGCTCTGAGGATCTTGCCTTCCTCGTGTTCAAGAGAGCCCTGTCAGTTGGTGAAAATGTTTAATCAAGACTTTTTCAGCTCATGAATATCAATTATCTGTTGGCAAAAGAAAGTTGAACGCTACACAATACACACCTCAGCTTCCTCCAGAGCAGTTTGAATTTCAGCTTTTTCCTGCTCCAACTGCTTACGGATTTTCTCCAGTTCATGTATGTTCTTTCCAGACTCGCCAATTTGTTCAGTAAGATCAGCAATCTCCTCTACCGGTTAAGAAATATAATGATGGTTAATACATGAAAAGCCAGGAGAAATATTTTATTTAGGTAATATGTGAATGCTTAGATGACTAATAAATCGAGGAACCTTGGAGGTTTTTGTTTTCTCTCTTCATGCTCTCCAAATGATCCAGAGACTCCTCATAGGAGTTCTTCAGCTTGAACAGTTCAGTGCTCAGAGATCTGGCTTCCTTCTGGGAGCTTTCCAGCTCACTCTGAGACTCCTCATACTTCTGCTTCCACTCAGCTAGGACCTGTTATATAGAATCAGATTTTAATTAGCTACCAGTGGATTGTGATGAATACTGAAAGTTCATTTATAAGTGCAGGGGTGATAGCGTTCCGGCACCACGCCGGATTTCCGGCGTACTGTGGCTGCGGGGAAAAAAAATCAGGGTCACGGATATTGATCTGTCATTTCTCTTGATTCACAGAATTCACTCACTGCTGAAAGCGCCGGATTGGTTTTATTTAAGTGCCATTTTGTGTGCTCGTGAATCATCTTTTGAGTGTAGACGCCATGTAAATAAAAGATTAATTGTGTAATTTAGAGAGCTTTATAAATTATAACGGATCTTTGTGAGATGTCTATGAACTAAGATTAGTGACGCTTTTTAGTGATAATAAGAGGAGCGTGCTTTGCACTTTTCAGGCTATAATCCATTCAGAATTTGTATGAAACTTTCGTTTTCGGCACATATACGCTGATATATTTTGGGAATTACATCTGCATATTTACGCTGGGTTTATTCTCGAAATAACGGTGAAGCAATAGACGGGACAAAAATATATTTCCCCCTTCTCCTTAAACAACTTAGTGTTTCAGCTATGAAATAGTTCAGTTTTGTATGTAGCCTAATGGCAAAGTGTTATATTTAGTTTCGTTTTTTATTCAGCTTATTTAGAAAAACGTTTGGAGCATTTTTTATTCGTTAAAAATAAGTTTTTTTTTAACGAACAGCGCCCAGCGGGAGACCATCATTGTCTGTTTGATCAGTTTGCCTTCTCAGATCATCACGACTTGCCTAAAATAAAAGATATAAAACAGTTCAAGTATAAAACAATGGTAGCTTAAACGTTAAAGAATTTGTGCTATTAGGCGCATAGTTTGCTTATAAAAAGTTTGCAGGACATCGCGGCGCCAGAGCAATCACTTGCATTTTTTCAGTGGGAGCAATTTAAAGTTATCCGTCATTTTTGCTCACAAAGTACGAGTAATACATCAAAAAACGTTACAGCGTTTTTATAAAATAAATAAAACCAAAATTATGCGCTTTCTGTCGTCAGGTTTTTGAACAGGAGCGCTTAACAAAATGAAGCAAAATGTATATGCCTCACAGACATAATAAATATATTTATAGAAAGCTTTAAATTATTACTTAACGAAATAAAACAAATCGAAAACAAAAAAACTCCTTCATGTAATCCGTAAAGATGAATTACTCTCTAAAGGCGAGTCCAAGAGGAGATTGCCAGTCAGGATCTTTGCGACTCAGAATAAGTTTATTAATAAATAATTATGATATGATCCTTACTCTTTCCTCGACATACATTCATTGTTATTTGTTTTTGCCGGTGCTTGGGGCGAGTTTTAGCTTATTGTGTGCGCTTGAACGCGGATTCACAGTAGCAGTTTTAACATGGAGAGACACGACATCTGACGTACAGATGACACTGGCACATGCCACTGAGTGTAGTGACACTTCCGGTGGCACGTCCGGTTTTCCACTGTCATGTGTCACTCGCTAGTGGCATGTGTAGTGACCTGTGTCACTCAGAGTGTCGCGCTGCATGTCACTGCAGTGACATCGACACCCGGCGAAGCTTATGACATTAATTAACACGAGCAAAACCATATTTAATCATTACGCGACTTTTAACATAATTTATCGCGCCGCAAGTTAGTTTATTTGCTGAGCTACTCTTTCAATTTAAACGCATTTATTTTATGTATTCGTAGTCATACTTCCGTACGTAATATAGTCATTTGACAGTACATGTCAATCAAATTTATTGTGGCATGCTTATGTATGGGAGGGGTTACACTTATCTGTTGTACTGTATATTATTGCATCCTGGCAGTTCCTTTGTTCCCTACAATACGGACTTCTCTATGTTTTTAATTCATTCATTTATTTTATTATTTATCTTATTTTCATTTTAAGGTATTTTAAATAATATCCTTTAAAAAGTTATAATAAAATGCATGTTGAAAACTCATAACTTATATGCATGTAAGATAACAGGTGTCATTTGCCTAATGATTTTTAAATATTAAAGCAAAGAGACTTATAAGGTTAAGGTGCTTATAACGTGCTTATACTGACACCTACTGGCACATGTCACAAGATCGCTTACACTGGCATGTGTCACTGACATTACTGGCATGTGTCTAAAAAGAGCCACTTGACAATAATGATGATCAGGGTTACACATAGGCTGTTAATATATTTGGGCCCAGGGGCCCACAAGTTATGTGTTAAAAGTGCGTTGCATACATAGTACCCCCACCCCTACTCACCTCAGGGACAAGGAAAAAAAGTTCAGGCTCAGGAATTTTTTCCACTATCAGCCCTGTAAGTGAAGTTTTACAAACTAATTTCGAGAGGAGCACGTGATATGATTGTGCACTGCTGGCCACTCATCCGTAATCAGTAATAATCCAATCAGAATGATCCTAGCTTAATATAAATAGATCACTTTCTGCTTATTGCTCTATCTTCTTTTTGGAAGAATCCCCCCTTCCACCCCATCTCCTCCTTTTTCTCCCTTTCTAAAGGGGGAGCGATCGAGAACTACCTGATCTCGGATCCCCTGATATGCTTCTAGACCGGGCGGGAGCCCTGGGCTCAAATATCTCTGAGCTCAGGGTTCTCTCCCAGGACAGCATGCCAAACCTGCTATATATGCCAAGCATATCTTAATGGGAACTCTTGAAATGCTTGTTTAATTCACCTTGTCAAAGTTTCTTTGCTTCTTGTCCAGAGCAGCAGCAGCAGCATTGGATCTCTCCACGTCCACCATAAGATCTTCAATCTCATTCTGGAGCCTGTGCTTGGTCTTCTCCAGAGAGGAGCATTTAGCATTAACAGCTTCCACAGCCTCTTCTGCATCTTGCAGACGCTGAGCCAGCTTCTTCCTTCATAAACAAAGGAAAAAAATGTTTCAAACCTACTTTAAAGGTTTATGTTCTTCTATAGAACAAAATGTTTTTAGATTAATCAAAGTATAGGAAACACTGAATTTCTTGTTTCGTACTTAGCATCCTCCAGCTCCTCAGTCCTCTGGATGGCATCAGTTTCATACTTGGTTCTCCACTGAGCCACTTCAGAGTTTGCCTTGGACAGACTACGCTGCAGCTCAGCTTTGGCTTCCTGCTCCTCTTCATATTGCTCCCTCAACAATTCAGCATCATGACGAGCAGACTGAACTGCATGGGCCAGGGCATTCTTTGCCTATGAGGATTGGAAATTTCAGTTAGGAATATACACAGCAATGCAATGGACATTTGGTTGAAACAATTTATTGAAATGCATCTGTGTGTGTGTGTGTGTGTGTGTGTGTGTGTGTGTGTGTGTGTGTGTGTGTGTGTGTGTGTGTGTGTGTTGACAAAAGTTATACTAACAGAACAATAGAAAAAAAAAAATCAAATAAACCTTGACTTCCTCCTCAAGTTGTCTCCTGAGGTCCTCAATCTGCTGGGTGTAGGACTGCTTGCCTCTGGTTAGCTGAGAGACCAATGAATCTTTTTCTTCCAGCTGTCTCGAAAGCTCCCCTAGATAGAATTATTTGTATTGTATCAAAGAAATGAAAATATCAACCCAGGCTCATTGTGGAAGCGTAGTCCCGCGGATGTTTGTAGAGATTGCGGAATACGTCCCAGCGGGTACGTACGGCTGCAGTTTTTGTTTTTGCGAATCTGCGAGAGGCCGCTGTTGTGTGATTTTTCTCATCTTGAACGCCTCTCGCGAGTGCGGTTTGCGCCCGCGCTGTTCTCGCGTCAACACGCCAGAGGCCGCTGTCCGACTGACCGGATGATTGACTGCACGACCGGCCAATCGGCTGACCGCCCTCCTCTTTCCCTGAACCCAACCAATTTTACCGATTGACCCGCCCGCCCACTCGCTTCCCCTAAACCCGAGCAACAGTTTACAAAAGCCGTCCAAAAAAAGAAAAGCCCTGATTTTTTTTTCTACCGCGTTTTCGGATTTCACTGCGTTCTCACCCTGTTATGAAACTCGTTCACTTAATTTTTGGGATTCTGTTTTTGTCTTACCTGATTGCTGGAACTGCTCTTCCCCGGACTCGAAACCGGTCGATCGCCGTGGTCAACTCCTCTCTGCATCTCGAGCCTGCCGACGTTACACGGTGAGCTGAGTGGACAAACGGGTTGCAGCGGGAAAGCCCTCCACAAGGAGGTAAGCGGTCAGCCGGCAAGCACGAAAGGGAACAGCGTCACACCGCCCCGCAGCGTTCCCTTGAAAAAATTAAAAGCAGCCGTACGTACCTCCCGGGACGTATTCCGCTGTCTCCAGAAACGTCCATGGGACTACGTTTACAGAATGAGCTTGGGTTGGAAAATATGGTCTTGGCAACTGGTTTAATTAACACAGAACAGAGTAACAACCTATCAGAGTACATACCATTCTCAGTTTGCAGCTTTGCTTTTTGCATTGTAAAGTCATTGATGCTGCGTTGCGCTTCTTCATATTTTGTTCTATATTCTGACATCTGATCTTCAAGGGTCCTGCACATCTTCTCTAAATTTGCCTGGACAAATTAAATGTTATAATGGTTGATAATTTATATTGAAGTAACATATTATGCTATAAGTTAAAGAATACTTACAATAGAGACATGAATCTATTACCTTGGCCTTTACAATCTGCTCCATGTTGGAGACCACATCGTCCAGTTCCAGTCTGAGTTCGCTCTTCTCTTTCTCCAGCTTCTGCTTGACTCTCTGAAGGTTGTCGATCTGCTCTCCCAGATCAGACACACTGTCGGCATGTTTCTTCCTCAGGGTAGAAGCTGTGGCCTCATGCTGCAGAGTGGCCTCTTCAAGGTCTCTGCGCAGTTTCTGGAACTCAGCTTCACGTTTCTTGTTCATCTCGATCTGGGCAGCGGTGGCTCCACCAGCCTCCTCCAATCTCTCGCTGATCTCCTCCAGTTCTCTGGACAGATCGGCTCTCTGTTTCTCAACTTTGGCACGAGCAGCTCTCTCAGCCTCCAGCTCTTCCTCAAGCTCTTCAATTCGGGCCTGATATTGAGGAAAACCAATGTTACAGCTAGAGGTCCTAGTTATCTATCTGTCTCTCTTGTTAGGAATTAAGAACTTTACCTGCAGCTCCTTCAGTTTCTTCTGGAGTTGGGCTGCCATTGCCTGCTCATCTTCAATCCTGCTACTGAGCTGGCTGATCTCAAAATCCTTCCTTTGTTGTTGTAAATGTGTCATAACCAATTGGTTACCATTTAATAAATATTTATTCTGCAAATTATATTCTTTAAAAACTGTTTCATTTAATCTGTAAAACCCACTTTTTAAGTCTCTCTTCCAGTTGTTGTTTGTCATTTTCCAGGTCCATCACACTCTCTTGGGTCAACTTTAAGTCTCCCTCCAGCTTCCTCTTTGCCCTTTCCAGATCCATACGAAGCTTCTTTTCCTGTTCCAGGGAACCTTCGAGCTAAAAGGACAATATTTTGTTCAACATTTCATCAAATGGCAAATGTCATTCCTGTTTCATTTATATATTACAAAATGTAAAACTACCCACATCATCCACTTGCTGCTCCAGCTTGGCTTTGGCTTTGGTGAGTGTGTTGACTTTGTCTTCCTCACTCTGGAGGTCGTCCAGTGTTTGCTGATGGGCCTCCTGTAGAGCTTTCTTCTCCTTGGTCAGCTTAGCGATAATCTCATCTAAAGCTGCCATCTCTTCTGTCAGGTTCTTAACCTGTAGAATTGTGGCATTGTATCAAAGACATTTAATACACCATAACTGCAACACTAACCAGGTCAGAATGAAAAACAAACCTTGTTCTCAGTGGCATGTTTCTCCTTCTCCACTTTGGCCAGAGTGAGCTCCAGATCATCAATGTCTTTCTTGAGTTCAGAGCATTCATCCTCCAGCTTTCTCTTTTTGGCAGTCAGCTCAGCATTCATTTCCTCTTCATCCTCCAGCCTCTCCGTCAGCTCTTTGGCTTTGGCCTCAAGCTGGATCTTGTTCTTGATCAAACCTTCACATCTTTCTTCAGCATCGCAAAGATTATCTTGCTCCTGTTTACAGATATAAAAATTGCTTTGAATAATTAAGTCAAATGTAAAGCTGCATTCTACTAATGAATTCATAAAATCCAAAACTCACAGACTGCACTGCAAGCTGCAGGTCATTCTTCTCTTGGAGAAGAGAAACCATCTTTTCTTCAAGCTCCTTTCTGCGAGCTTCAGATTTGGCATAAGCCTCCTTCAGCTTCAGGAATTCTTCCTTCATGTTGGCCATCTCTTTCTCAGCTTCAGCAGATCTCAGCAGTGGTTTGATCTTGAAGTACAGCTTCATCCAAGGCCAATTCTTGACCCCCATGAAGGCACGCACATTCCACTGGATCACCAGCAGGGCATCTCTGAAAAGCCATACTGCACATTTAATATTTTAAAATCTATCAATAGTATTAATCTTAAATTGGATAAAAAACTCATATTTGTAACCTCCGATCAACAATCTTCTGGAACTCAATTCTTGAGAGAATACCACGAGCTCTTGCTTGAATACCAGTAATGATGAGGGCAAGACGGTCATCTCGCATCTCCTCAAGAGTACCCAGAAGACCAGCCTTAAAAAACACCTATTTTAAAAATATGAACATGTTTATTTTACAGAAATTGTGTGAGGAACACTGTATTTATGTGCCTATTTTGAAACATGTGTCATACCTTAGTATGGCCAAACCTGTACTGGTTGTGATCAATGTCCAGAGACCCCAGTAGTTTTTCTGCTCCTTTCCTGCTGTCAATGAACTGACCCTCAGGGATAGCAGCAGGGTTCAGGATGCGGTATCTATCACCAACAGGGTAGTAATTACAAGTTACTGTGGTTTTTTTCTGTTCTTTGTAACTATTAAAAGGTATGGTTTTAAATGAACTGAATATTTTACCCAAAGTAACATTTTATATTTAAAGTGTTGAAAGTGAAGTCAAAATGAATTTCACCTCTGTTTGAAATCTCCATACAGGATCCTGTTGGGGAAGCCCTTTCTGCAGATTCTGATGCCCTCCAGCACACCGTTACAGCGCAGCTGGTGCATGACCAGAGGATTCTCCATCGCCCCAGGAGTCTTAGTCTCATTGGGGATGATGCAGCGCACAAAGTGAGGGTGAGTTGACCTCAAGTTGGTCATCAGCTTATTCAAGTTCTCCTATAGACAGATATTATTCATGATTCTGCTCATTTAATTTTTAGATTGGCATAGTGATCTAGACTGCTTTCACACTAGCACTTTTGGTCTGCACCCGTGTTTGTTTGACATCAGAGTACGGTACGTTTATCTAGTGTGAACGTCTCTTCTGAACTCGACTGTGCACCCACAAACCGTACCTAAGTCCACCTGAAAGATGTGGTCTGGGATAAGGTTCACGCGAACTCTGGTCTGGTTCACTTCTGGTGTGAATGCAATCGTACCAAATAGCGGAAGTGAACCGCCAACAGTACAACAAACTATTGCTTTTCATAACGTTCATTTGTGTGTGTGTGTGTGTGTGTGTCATGTACTGTACCTTGCAGATAAGCGGGACTGAGCCAGGGCAAACACTGTGATAATGTGTGCTTGTCTCCTCCAAAAACAGCTTCTGCAGACATCGCGGTATGTTCTGAGCGTTTATAATGTCCTTGCGACAGATAGACACGAGTCGCTTTCTGTATGACCAACACTAAAAGTTTTAGTAAAAGCAGAACGACCATGATGTGCGTCAGAGCAGCTTGAAGACGCAAGCGTAGCGGGGTTTAGAAGGAACACCCGACAGTGTGAACACAAACCAACCGAGAAGGTGGTAAGGGGAGACAATCGAACTTGGGTGCAGTCCAGACAATTGAACCAAGTGTGAAAGCACCCTTGAAAGACCAAATCATAATATATCATTCATTTTGTGGTAAATACATAATGTGTGAACATTACCCTGTGAAGTGCAGACACTGTCTGAAAAGAAGAGCCCTTTTTCTTCTTCTCCTTTCCTTTGCCACCTCCTCCTCCATCCGCGGCTGATACCAGAAAAAAAGATTACATTAGTTTGCGTTAGGCAGAAATAGATCTCACAAAATATTTAATTGTTTGTTTCTAGGACAACCTACAGGGGATTTGCCTGCAACTTACCTGACTCAGCACCAGCATATCCAGCAAACAGGTTTGACAACAGTTTCATGGTGGACTTCTGATACAGGCCAACAACAGTCTCGTTGAGAGGATCCTTGTTCTTCACCAGCCAGTTATTGATGTTGTAGTCAACAGTGCCAGCGTAGTGAACCAGGGAGAAATGAGCCTCTGGTTTACCCTTGACAATCCTGGGCTTCTGGAAGTTGTTGGATTTCCCCAAGTGGTTGTCATAAAGCTTTGCTTTAAAGGTTGCATCACTTGCTTTAGGGAACATGCACTCCTCTTCAAGGATAGACATGATACCCATGGGCTAGCAAACAATCAAGGGTGAGGATTCAAATTAGACAAGCTCTATTAATCCAATACCAAACATCTCTTAAATCTAAAAACTCACCTTTTCAATGAGATCAATGCAAGCCTGTAAGTCCATGCCGAAGTCAATAAACTCCCAGTCAATGCCCTCTTTCTTGTATTCCTCTTGCTCCAGCACAAACATGTGGTGGTTGAAGAACTGCTGCAACTTCTCATTAGTGAAGTTGATGCACAGCTGCTCAAAGGTGTTGAACTGTAGACAGAAGATATTATAAAATTACACTGTACTGCTTGTACATTAGTTTCTGAATTGCGATAATCAGTTGTTATCAGCTTACATCAAAGATCTCAAAGCCAGCAATGTCCAGCACACCAATGAAGTACTGGCGAGGCTGTTTGGTGTCCAGGGATTGGTTGATTCTCACCACCATCCAGAGGAACATCTTCTCATACACAGATTTGGAAAGGGCACCAATAGCATAGTACACCTGTCCAAAATACATTAAAGTGCTTAATAATTATTCTTTATTTGTTATATAACAGAACATTAATGCCAAAGGCATCTTAATCATGAAGTCAGCTCAACCTGCTGGACATTCTGTCCTTTGGTGACCCACTCGTTTCCCACTTTGACTCTTGGGTGGCACAGAGCCTTGATGAGGTCAGCAGAGTTCAGGCCCATCAGATACGCTGATTTATCAGCGTCTGTTTCCAAAAATAAAGTAGAATGGCTGATAATGAATTGTCTATATGAGTTCAACTTGATCAAGGAAAGAAAGGAAAACAAAGGCCACATGTGACCAAGTATGGTGACCCATAATCAGAATATTTGCTCTGCATTTAACCCATACACATGCACACACACAGCAGCAAACACACAAACACCAGAGCTGTGGCACTACTGGAACTAAGTTTGACACCTCTGCCCTCAGTGGTGCACTTAAAAACTTTAAATCCATTTTTTTATCAATGGATCAGTTATATCACAGCCTTATTTTTACCATTTATTTCCCCCTAATACTGACCCTCAGTGCCATCAGCCTCGGCCTGTTCCTCTCTCTGCTTCTGCTTGAACTTCATGTTGCCGTAGTGCATGATGGCGCCAATCAGCTTGTAGATGCTGTTCTTCTCCTCTTGGGTGAAGCCCAGCACATCAAACGCTTCCTAAAAAATGTCTCTAATAATTAATTGAATTTTATTAAATGTTATACTAAACCTTGAAAACTTTCAACATGTGTACAACATATTTTAGATAACGCACATCTGTAGCCATCAGCTCATCAGAATCATCAATAGAGGCAACTTGCGTCTCTCCTTGGGAGATGAAGGCATAATCGTACGGGTTTGCTGTGATCAGCAGCATCTCTGAGAGGTTGAACATAAGTTTTTATGACAAGTGCAAGAATTTTTTGTGTCTTCATTTGTAGTTTTGTTACTAGATGTGTGATTTTGCTCACCCAGAAGTTCTGGTTTCTTCTGAGACAGAATCTGGTAGAAGATGTGATAATCTCTCTCAGCCTTGAGCTGGAAAGTCACACGAGACTTCTCCAGGAGATCTGAAGAAATGTTGAAGAATACGTTTTCACTGAGGGAATATCTGTTATAAAGTATTTATTGAAAATAAAAATCTTACAAGTCTCAATATCAGCAGAAGCTAGCTTTCCACTAGCAGCAAAGTGTATTCGAATGAATTTGCCCTGTTCGAAAACAATGTTGTAATTTAATTTGGGTAAACAAAAAACTGTAGTTTATTTTGAATTTGGAGATGGATGAACTCACAAAGCGAGATGAATTGTCATTCCTGATGGTCTTGGCATTCCCGAAAGCCTCCAGAGCAGGATTACACTGGATGATTTGATCCTCCAGAGTACCCTGAGAAGAGCAAAAGTAAAGGGGTAAAATCATAATAGTAATATAAATTATATAAAATATACCTCTCCCCTCTGAGATGAATGCAAGACGGACTTAGCCACTGCCTTACATAGTTATACTCAGTGTTCTAAACTAATCCCGTTCTGGGCTGAAATATTTAAAACTCTATCTAAAATTTTACATTGTGAATTAGTTTTCGACCCACTTTTGGTCACATTCAGAATTTCAGACAAAACTAGGTCCCTCCAGGACTCCCAAAATCAATTGTTGTCTTATAGCCTTAATGTGGCAAAGAACTTGGTGCTAAGGTTTTGGAAATCAACAGAATCGCCATCATTTAGATCATGCCTGGAAGAAAACATCAAAATTAGCACATTTGGAAAGGATCAGATTTCTTATGGCAAAGAAATTGAAAGAATTTGGCAAGATTTGATCTCCTCTATCTTGAAAGCGTAGGTTGAATACCCAAATGGTGAAGCTCACACCAACAGTACTGCATAAGCTTTAGTCCCAAGGGTAAGGTGGGTTTTAGGGGTTAGATGTTTTGTGTTTTTTGAAAAGGGTATTCTTGGTCTATCCTAATTACTTACCCCTCTTCTTTTTGTTTTTGTGTGTTATTTAATTTGTTGAATTTTTTTTTGCAAAAAAAAAAAAAAAATAGAGATGTAATATTTGCTGTAATGTTGCAATGAATATCATAAAAAAAAAAAAGTTTAACCTAAAAAATTTATATAATATAAGATTCTAGTTATATTAGAATTATGTTAAATTAATCCTCAGAAATCACTTAGACTGCTCTGAATTTAATTTAAAAGAGTTGCTTATTTAATGCCAATGAGACAACAGCAGTATCAAAGCACAGTTCTGGGAGTATTCGTATTTTTATAACCCCAAACCATAATTAATTTACCATTTCACTGTGGTTAAAGGGATAGTTCAACCAAAAAAATTAAATTACCTCATCATTTATTTCTTCTGTTAAACACAAAGGAAAATATTTTGAAAAATGCTGGCTAATGGCAACCAATTGAAAAAAAAAATACAATGGATTCCCCAAATTTCCCCAAATATCTTCTTCACCTCTTAAAAACTCATATGAAGGGAAAGTAAATGATGGCATTGGGTGAGCTGTGCCTTTGGTTTAGTTTCTGGATGATTTGTGATGAAGTGTCTGCTAAATGTAAATGCTCTGACCTTCTTTTCACTGCTGCTGTCCTTCTTGCTACTACCTGCAGCAATGCTGGCAAAGTACTGAATGACTCTCTTAGTGTTCACAGTCTTTCCAGCACCAGATTCTCCACTGCCAACATAAGAAGTATTCATAAAAAATTAACAAATTAAGTCCTAACTCCAGCATCTAAACCAATGGTCTCAAATTTAATTCCTGGAGGGCCGCAGCTATAGCTCCAACAGACTCCAATTTACACCTGCTTCATAGTCTCTATACGTCTTGAACACCTTGATTATTTGGATCAGCTGTGTTAGGGTTAGAACAAAACTGTGCATAGCCGCAGCCCTCCAGGAATCCAGTTTGAGACCTATGATCTAAACTCAAACATTAAAATACATACGTGATCAGAATGGACTGGTTTTCTCTATCTGCAATTGCAAATTTGATGCAAAACGATCAATGTAATATGCAAAATGAATAAACATTAGCTTAACATGAATTGAACATAACATAAATAAACATTTAAGCAGACGCACCTGACAGCATGTACTGGTAGGCGTTGTCAGAGATGGAGAAGATGTGAGGAGGAGCTTCACTCCTCTTCTTTCCTCTGTAAGCAACGACCACCTCCTGATTGTACACTGGCAGCCACTTGTAGGGGTTGACAGTGACACAGAAGAGGCCAGAGTAGGTCTGGAAGAGATCGACAGCAGCTTTAGATCTGCTCCTCCATCATAAAGTGAGTGTGAGAGTGTTTTAAGACTCCACTCACGTAGATCATCCAGGCTGCGTAACGCTCTTTGAGGTTAAACAGCACAGCAGGCTCGTGCAGGAAGGTGAACATCGCCATGTCCTCAATCTTATCAAACTTTGGCGGGTTCTGAGGGTGAACATCGCACTCCTTCACAGTGACGGTCTGCGGGAGAAAGAGATTTCTGACATTCAAACCAACGTCACAATGTGTGTGCGCATGTTTTTGAGCAACATTTTGCTTTATCCATAGCAGCAAACAAATTAGTTATACACGTAGAATCTGTTGGATGACACACATTTTTACATACAATCATATTTTATCTTCTTATTTTATCTATTTGTTCATTATATGCAGTCTCACGTTCATCACATATTAAATATGATCACATCTTTATTTTAAACAGCACTAAAAGCTTAAAGGGTTAGTTCACACAAAAATGTAGACTATGTTATTAATTAAACACCCAGATGTGATTCCAATTCCCAAATTAGGTGAAGTTTCACAAACTATTTTTGAGAGGAACACGTGATATGATTGATCGCAGCTGGTCTCTAATCTGTAATCATTAGTAAGCCAATCTGATCATTCCAAACTCTCTATGACTAGCCCATTTTTTGAAGAATCCCCCCATCCACCTCATCCCCTTCTTTTCTCCTTTACCAGGGGGAGCTCATGAGAACTACCTGATCTCATACCCCCTCACATGCTCATTGACCAGGTGGGAGGCTCAATTATCTCCGAGCACAGGGTTCTCTCCCGGGGCAGCATGCCAAACCTGGTATTATTATCAAGCAATATCTAAGTGTGAACTCTTGAAGATATTTTAGATGAAATCCTAGAGCTCTCATCCTCCATATACAGCAATGGTGCCAAGATGTTCAAAGTAAAATAAATAAATACAATTAAAACATTGTCAAAACAGTCCATGTAGCTCCACCAAAAAACTTCTTCATCAGGTTGCAGGGTTTAACTCTAAGGATTTTTTTGTCTGGCCCGATCTGGCCTGTGGTTAAGATTATGGTCCCTCTTTATATCAAGTGACCTTAACTAATATTTACTTACAAAGGATTTAATAGGTTGTTACAATGTACTTATTGAGTAAATACATGTATTTACTGTGTACTTATGCTTGATTAAATACCTTTATGTAATTGCATCTGTAAATAACTTTTGTAATTACATTTGTAAATATACTGTTGAACATCCCTTACACCTTAACACCCCCTAAACCTACCCACGCCACCAAACCTGTCCATAACTCAACCTCTATCCCAACTCAAAAGCACCACAAGTGTTCTCAAATACATCATAAACACAGTAAGTACATTGTATTTATTTTTTGATGTAAGTACATAGTAGTTAAGGACACTTAATATAAACTGGGACCAAGATTTTTACTTGCCCTGCCAAAATTTTCATTGCCCCCACAAAAAAGGAGTTAATAGCTATTTATAACCCACATATTTTAAATAATGTGTCAAAAATAACGACTGTGAATCTAGAATTTAAATACTTTAAAATGTTATTAAGGAAATAATGAGCAAAATTCTAAGTTTTATGCAAATAAAAAGAGCAGTATGAAAAATGTGGAGGTATTTTATTGCAGTCTGAAGTTATTTAACAAAAGGTGGCTGACTTGCCAAACTGAGTTTTTTTCATTGTGTTGTATCCAGGTAAATGTCTGCTTACAACACATTAGAAACAGACGTTTTCTTTTATCCTGCTAATCTGATGTTGCCGCCACGTTGCCGTCTCTTTGCTGTACTGATTGTGACCAGGTTACAGAAAAAAACATCACAACATTCAATCAAATAAGAGGAAAAGAAAAGCAGAATGGTATTTTTGACATCACAGAGAAGGTAGCATTTAAAGGCTTAAAGGTGTTTCTCAATTCTAATACTGTATTTGCACGCAATTGACAAATAGTCGCACTAATTAAAAATTAAACTTTAGTGACAATGCAGCACAGGCCAGTAACAATCCTGTCTACTGTCCCAAACATCTCTCACTCGGGCCATCAGGCAGTCCTTATTGTTGGGTTTTGGGTTGTCTACAGACAGTATGACTTATTGCAAATCGAGTCAGGAGGCCAACATGTGAGCACTGTATTGCATATAGTAAAAGCAAAGCCTGATCTGATGCGATTGGCAAACAAAGTCATTTCTAAAGTCTTTTAGTGCACGAAAGTGTTATTGGAGCTTGGAATGATTACATTTGACCCACTGAAGTCACATGGACAATGTTTATGGTTCCTTTTCCAGACACTGAACATCTTGGGACCCTATGGAGGATGAGGAGCTCTCAGAAAATCCCTTAATTTGTATTCTAAAGAGCGAAGAACTCATGGCATTGGAAGGATGTGAGGGTCAGTAATTAATAGCATTATTTCCATGAATCAACACTTTAATATGACAATATTTTTAATGTAGAGAAATGACATCACTGTGTGAATCATTCATTCATTCATTCGTTTCTTTTCGGCTTAGTCCTTTTATTAATCAGGGGTCGCCACAGCAGAATTAACCGCCAACTTATGCAGCATATGCTTATGAAGCGTATGCCCTTCCAGCTGCAACCCATCTCTGGGAAACATCCATACACACTCATAGACTTCGGACAATTTAGCCTACCCAATTCCCCTGTACCGCATGTGTTTGGACTGTGGAGTAAACCAGAGCACCTGGAGGAAACCCACACAAATGCGGGGAGAACATGCAAACTCCACACAGAAATGCCAACTGAGCCGAGGATTGAACCAGCGACCTTTTTGCTGTGAGGCGACAGCACTACCTTCTTTGCCACCGTGTCACCTTATGTGAATCATGACAGTAATATAAAATCTTGAACTTACAGTTTTCTTGGAAGTCTCACAAGTGACTTTATCACCATCTCGACTGATAACTGTTGCTTTAAGATACTCCTCGTCAGCATCAGGAACAAAACACTCTTTCTTCATGTCAAAGGGGCGAGTTTGGGCCTCCAGACGCTCCTTGTCTGATTTCCTAAGGTACGGAGCCGCAGCTCCAAACTCCGCCATCACAGCATCCCCCATCTTTCACCCTGTCCACAAGTGCAGGTACAAACAGTATTATACACAGTAGTAGATATACAGTTGAAGTCAGAATTATTAGCCTTCCTGAATTATTAGCCCCCCTGTTTATTTTTTTCCCCAGTTTCTGTTTAAGGGAGAGAAGCACACATTTCTAATCATAATAGTGTTAATAACTCATCTCTAATAACTGATCTATTTTCACTTTGCCATGATGACAGTAAATAATATTAGACTAGATATTCTTCAAGACACTTCTATACAGCTTAAAGTTTAGGGTAATTAGGTAAGTTATTGATGGTTGAATGAGTGACTGATGATTTGTTCTGTAGACTATCGAGAGAGAAAAATCAGCTTAAAGGGGCTAATAATATTGACCTTAAAATAGTGTTTAAAACAATAGAAACTGCTTTTATTTCTAGCTGAAATAAAACAAATAAGACTTTCTCCAGAAGAAAAAATATTATCAGACATCCTGTGAAACTTTTCTGAATCTGTTCAACATCATTTGGGAAATATTTAAAACAGAAACCAAAATTCAAAAGGGGGTGAATAATTCTGACTTCAACTGTATATACAGGAGATTATATGAACTCTTGTTATACAGATACAGTATCTGCTGTCCATCTTTGGCTATTTACTGGTCCAAAAAAATGCAGATTGATGCAGAATGATTTAAAGAGTATAGCAGCTAAAAGCTTAACACATTAAATAAAAAAAGTATGATACTAACTTTATGTAAGGTTCACAATGCAAATGCAACTTGCCTGTTAAGCAAAGCTACAGTAAGTCTCTCATAAAAGATGGAAAAGATGGAAAATATGACATTACAAATGGTATTGTACATAACTCATCACTAAAATTTAAATAAAAACTTTACATTTACACAAGTAAATAAACAGAGTCAATGATGGACTCAAGAATCTGCCTGCACAGATTCCAGGCCGGCCCACTTGTGACATTTAAAAATATGAAGATAGCAGATTTAGAAACTCAACACAAAGACATTTTCAAGTTTAAAATTTTAAGACAGGTGTATAAGACAGGTGTGAGCAACATGCTAATAATTAATGAGGTTTTTTTTTCCACCTGTTTGCTGGCACCCATTGACTTCCATTGTTGAAAAAATGACTAGAAGTCAATAGGTGCCATCAGCTAGCATACTTCTTTTGTGTTCGACAGAAGGAAAACAAAGCAGTTTTCAGTAAATGAGATTTGATTTTTGGGTGAATTATCACTTTTAAGTAACCCCCACAATAAATGCATGACCAATACATTCATATGTCATATTAATTACAAAGTGATGTCGCATTGTGTTGTTAAGGTCACTTACCTTTGTGCTACACCTCTCCAAACAATATTTTACTGTCCTGGGTCATGCACAAAATACAAAACAGAATTAATTATTTAACATCAAAATATGTGTCTCATATCTATTATGTTAACAATAAAGAGTTAACACACGTCAAATAAACCAGATCATACAGTCTGATGGCTTACCGTTTGATGATACAATAGAAAACCTTTCTGAAGCCATTGACTCTCCACCTCTTTTTATAATGTAAGGCCTCCTCTAAATATGGTTGCAAGAATTTTCTGAAGCATGTTACTGTCTGACTTTGGTTAGGATTTAGATGGGCTGGGTGTCTGCTGGAGGCTGGGGCACCTTTATTTTGTAGGGTATAATTCATGCCAGAAAAAGACCAATATACCTTGTCGATGTGTGCACTTTCATTCAACTCATTCATTCCTGAAGTGTTTGTTCACCCAAAATATGTAATTACCTCATCTATACTTTCCCCCATGTGGTTTTAAATCTTAATTAGTTATTTCTGTTGAACACAAATGAAGATATTTTAAAAAATGCACGCATTGACCTCTGTTGTAGGAAAATAATTACAATGGATGTCAATGGGTCCCAGTAAGCAGCAAATTAAAATCAAATATCTTTATTTCATATTAAACAGAAGAAATAAAATCAAATAGGATCATTTACACAAGTGAAGCATGAGTAAATGATAGCAGAATTGTATTTATGGGTTGAATACAGGCTTTACAAATAAGGTCAAAATGCTGTTTAATCACCTGTATGCTAATTAAGGAATTTATTTATTTATTTAATTTTGGCTATAAATAAACCATTAACCATATTAAACCATATTGAAATATGCAAAACTAAGAAGAGAATAGGCTTTTGGATCAGTTAGCAGGTGATGACTAAACTGAGAGCGCATCTCATTGTTGATATCAGCTGATCTGTGCCTTGCTCAAGGACAAGCCAAGTGTCATTTCACTCTGTCCATCATAGATGCCTTTTATCCGCTTGAGCAGCCGCAGCTGATTCCGCGAGGGCCAAGGTCAGTTTCCAGCTGGTGCCATCGCTTCACGCGGGCCTTCATCACATTGTTCCTTTGCCTTCACACTTGAGGACAAAGATAACCTGTGAAATTCTTGCCGAATGCTTCTAAATGATTGAGAAGAACAGCTTGTATGATCTCTGCAACCAGCATCCATTTCTGCATTCCTACAGCAGGCCGATGTCACAGGCTGAGTTAATTGATGTGCACACTGGCTCTGCATATCGTGAAGTCCTTTGACAGGAACTTGTCCAGTTTGGCAGGCAGGAATTCTTTTATAAATCAAAACATGGGCCATCTTGATCATAGGTAGTTGACAATGTATGTGACCCTGGAGTTTTAGGTTGCAGTGATGTTTGTGAATAAATTACACTGTATAAGTCACAAGTGTATAATTTCTTATTTTAGGCAAAAAATCATTAGGATGTTAAGTAAAGATCATCCTGGATGAAAACTTTTGTAAATTCCCTTTTATAAGTAAATAAAAAAATGAATTAATGTTCATTATAAAGAACTTTAACCTTAAAGCTGTTCTTGTTGGCACCAGTAGCCTAGTGATTAAGTGCGTCGACGTATAGCACCGTGGTACTCACAATGACCCGAGTTCGAGGTTTTTATTCCAACTCTTCACCTCTCTCTTCTCTCATTATTTTCCTGTCAACCTCCACTGTTCTTTCCAATTAAAGGTGGAGTATGTGAGTTTGACACCCAGTGGTTGAACTAAGTATTGCATCCCTGGATCGAAACAAACGCAAGCGCAGGATTGCGGACCAACAGTGGCGAGTCTGACGATCAACCCTAAAGGCTGATTAAAGTCATGTTCTATATAAAAGCAACGGCACGTTGTTAGGACACATGGTTGCAATGTAACCTGCTCACAATATGTTAAAGTAATATTTATATTATTTGCTAATTAATAATCTCATGTGGAACTCAGAATCTGCTTCTCATTTCGGAGTCTGCTACTGTCCACCGGTCACATTTCGGTCACGAGTGCATGCTTTAAGAGCCTTTCTAAATGAATGAATGAAGTACGCTGTTTTCCACCAAGGCACGCCGGGTGCTGATATTTAATTGGCTAAACTGGCATTGGGCGGGTTAAAGGCACCAAAACAAAGAGAGCATTCTGGCACTTAACACACATGTTCAAAGCAGAATATCTGACTTTAGCATTGTTTTTCAGATAGACAAGAATGTTTTTAGCATGTTTCTGAAATATCTGCAAACATATTATAGTGTTTTTATGCTTTAGAAGAGTCAAAAACTTACCGTCAGCAGCTTTAATGGTGAAAAAAATAAGTAATTTAATTTAAATAAAATTGATTTTCTCAATATTGAATTTTTTACTGAATCCCCAGATTACAGATTTCCAGTAGTCGGATCTCTGAACATCTTTTGCACGTGCTTATGATCAACACGGCTGGTTCCTTATTGGCTCCGTAATCCTATTAGATGATTACGGAAGCATTACAAATATCCAGAGATTTTCACTCTAGTTATCTTCCATCTTACAGCCGAGACCGATACGGCGACACGGTGGCCCAGTGGCTAGCACTGTTGCCTCACAGCAAGAACACCACTGGTCCAACCTCTTATCGGGCTGGTCGTTGTTTCTGTGCGGAGTTTACATGTTCTCCCCGTGTTCGCGTGGATTTCTCCCAGAATCCCCGGTTTCCTGCCACCGTCCAAAAACATAAACCATAGCCAATCGACTAAACCAAATTATCATCTAAGACAACCTTATTTTACACTTCTCACACGGCGACCTTCTCGAGACCTACCTGAGCTCGAACTCCCCCTCGCCCTTTTAACGGGAGGGAGCCCCAGGCTCGAGGATATTATGAGCTCAGGGCTCTCTCCCGGGACAGCATGCCAAATACGCTTATTGCTTATCAGCTAAGTGTGAACTCTTGAAAGAACAGTCTAAAGCATTAAGGGCGTGTCTGAATTCACTTTTTCTATTTTAAGAACGTATGCTCTGCGCTGCGGCGCATGGTCTAACAGGGTTGTGCTCATTCTCTTAATGAGTTCTGGCTGTGTTTGGAGAATACTCTCACATGCTCTTTAAGAGTCAGTTGTGTCATGGCCAATTTGCTATTTACGTGGCGGACTGCTTTATTCATTCATTGATTTTCTTTTCGGCTTAGTCCCTGTATTAAAAAGGGGTCGCCACAGTGGAATGAACCGCCAACTTATCCAGCACGTTTTTACACAGCGTATGCCCTTCCAGCCACAACCCACCTTCGGGAAACATCCACACATTCACAAACACACTCATACACTACGGACAATTTAGTCTACCCAATTCACCTGTACCGCGTGTGTTTTGGACTGTGAGGGAAACCGGAGCACCCTGAGGAAACCCACACGAACGCAGGGAGAACATGCAAACTCCTCACAGAAACACCAACTGAGCCGAGGCTTGAACCAGCGACCCAGTGACCTTCTTGCTGTGAGGCCACAGCACTACCTACTGCGCCACTGCGGCGGACTGCTTTAATAGTGAGAAAACAGATACACAGAGCATCGGCAGTGCGAGGATAAAGAATGAGCCTCAGCGTTTGTTATATTTATGTAGAAAATAATATTTTTTTCTAATATTGTTCTCCTTTTTTTATTTGTAAAGATATTTGTGTATTGCTGTACATCCTGTGTGTGTTCAGCAATGTTTAAGCGAGGCGCACAACTAACTATTTCAGTTCCTTAAAATAGCAACGCGCCAACAATGTGCTTTAACACACCTCTTTTCTAGACCAGAAAGTGGCGCAAATGGATTTGCTATTTAAATAACGTGGCGGAAAACAGTGTTGCGCTGGTCTGAAAATAGCAACATGTCAGAGCAAACACATCTTGCGCCTTATTGCGCCGTGTGTATGAAAGGGCCCTAAATGTTTGAAGCGGCACAATTCTGATGTCTGCTGAGCTCAGAGACAAAGACCAAAGTGTAAAGCCTCTGCAGAAACCCACTGAAGAACATCTGCTCAGCCTTAATAGTTGTAAAGTTGATAGATTAGCACACTGAAAAGGAACATTCTCTCAGCTCTTGCTGTACCCTCATGTTGGTGTATATCGTTATTCTGCCGAACACAAAAATAAGATATTTAGAAGAATATTATTTGGGAAAAAGCTGGAAGATTGTTTCATAACAGTTGTTAAACATGGTTACAGGATGTGTAATGTTCACTCATTCATTTTCTTGTCGGCTTTGTCCCTTTATTAGTCCGGGGTCGCCACAGTGGAATGAACCGCCAACTTATCCAGCACATTTTTACACAGCGGATGCCCTTCCAGCCGCAACCCATCACTGGGAAAGATGTGTAATGTGTGTAAGTGTAGTGTTTAGGGTTGCACGGTGGCTCTGTGTGGAGTTTGCATGTTCTCACCGTGTTGCCGTGGGTTTCCTCCAGGTGCTCCGGTTTCCCCCACAGTTCAAACACATGCATTATAGGGAAATTAACTAAATTGGATGTAGTCTAAGAGTGTGTGTGTGTGTGTGTATGAATGCGAGAGTGTATGGGTGTTTCCCAGTACTGAGTTGCAGCTGGAAGGGCGTTCACTGTGTAGAACATATGCTAGATAAGTTGGTGATTCCTTTTGCTGTGGTAACCCCTGATGAATAGACAGTCCAGGGAAAATGAATGAATGAATTGTGATTTTTGAGAGCACTGGTCAGTTTTTTCTACCATTATTCTAATTTAATTCATTATTAAATATCATTACTCTGTTGATGCATTTTTATTCATTTCTACCATAAAATATCTAAACCTATCATCCTCATCTCTTTAGTGAACTGTGCACACTGCAGCGTGACCTTTGCGTGTGGTCTGCACTGATGCATATGGAGGCCTGTAGCCGACTGTCAGTCATACTCTTACCACTGTCTTGTTTGTTCCACATTGTTTCCTTCCCATTGTCCTTGAGTACAAAGATAACCCTGTGAAATTCCTCCTGAGCCTCTGACGAAATGGCAGCAACTGATGAGGGGCACCGAGAACACATAAAGCAGATGCCGCAATCGTAAAGGTCTCCAGGCGCATAAATAAACGTCAAGTGGTACATGTTGGCACCCTTGCTAGCCGTACACATACTACTTAAGTTACATGGCCAATTGAGGCAAAACGATGCGGGTCACAAGACAAGCGTTTATTCTTAACCAACAGGGAGCGTTGAGTTAAAAGTGAAAAACAGAATAAAGGTCATCGCTTTCTTGCTCTGTTTGCGCACTAAGTAATTCAAACACAATGGTTAGGATTTATTCTTATTATACACATTTTAATGGATGCCTAAAATATTCATTAGCTCTTTAGGAAGCATGAACTTTAGGAAGCAATTTTAAGAGTCCAGTGATTCTTAAAAACAATAATAGTAATTGTTGGTGTGTATTTTCAAAGCAAAATACAAGAATTGAAGCAAATTATGGCATAACATTTAAGAAAAGCATGCATATTTAGCATGCATATAGTTAAAAAATGTCCCTGCAGCATCCTACAGGGACTAATTGATGGATAAGGAGGCCTGTCGCTGACTGTCAGAGGTCTAATAACTGCTTGTTAACCCTAAGAACAAAAGGTAAAAGTTTAAGATGCTGCTAGATTTCTCTCAAATCCCAAAGGTCTCTTCAGAGTCTTGAGGTGTCAAGCTAACACTCATCATCTCCTCACATGATAACTATGGTAATGCGTCTTAATATATCTCGAGCACATTTCACTGTGGTTTAAGGTTGCAGGACGGTTGGTTCCTCTGTAAATGTGTGGAGCTCCTCCCTCTATTCATCTGTTAGGCTCCACCTCCAGCACCGGCCTGTTCACCTTCAAACACTACAGTTTGCCAGCAGACGCTCTTCGCTTTAGTCATTCAGCGCTCAGCCTGCAGCTCTTCATCTCATTTTCATTGTTGAGTTCAGCTGCTTTGATTTGCTTAATTGTTTAATATATAATTATCTCTCATTTATTTTGAGGTCACACAAGGAGGATGACAGGAGCAGGTGAGGCAGCAGAAATATAGATATTGAATTGAACACAAGAATTAAAGCAAATAATGTCATAACATTTGAGAAAAGCATCACAAAATCAATATTTTTAGCATGCATATATTAAGGAAATGTCTCTGCAAAGTCCTAATTGATGGATAAGGAGGCCTGTCGCTGACTGTCAGTGGTCTAATAACTGTTAACACTGCTCGTTAACCCTAAGAACGAAAGGTGAAAGTTTAAGATGCTGCTAGATTTCTCTCAAATCCCAAAGGTCTCTTCAGAGTCTTGAGGTGTCAAGCTAACACTCATCATCTCCTCACATGATAATGCGTCTTAATATATCTCGAGCACATTTCACTGTGGTTTAAGGTTGCAGGACGGTTGGTTCCTCTGTAAATGTGAGGAGCTCCTCCCTCTATTCATCTGTTAGGCTCCACCTCCAGCACCGGCCTGTTCACCTTCAAACACTACAGTTTGCCAGCAGACGCTCTTCGCTTTAGGCATGCAGCGCTCAGCCTGCAGCTCCTCATCTCATTTTCATTGTTGAGTTCAGCTGCTTTGATTTGCTTAATTGTTTAAAATGTAATTATCTCTCATTTGTTTTGCAGGTCTCACAAGGAGGATGACAGGAGCAGGTGAGGCAGCAGAAATATAGATATTTTGTAATATAATAATAATAATAAAAAAGTATTCAACAGGAACATTTACTGCAGAAATGTTGAACTTTTTTCGAACTTTTCATTTAACAATGTTTTTTTCATTCTTCTTTCAGTGTAAAGGACATTTAGCCCAGAGATGGACGCTTCATATTGCAGGATGTGGAAACACACCATAAGTTGAAAAACTAAAATATGAGGTAGGTGTTTTTTTCACCTCACAGAAATGTCATTATGTGCTTTGTAAAATAGTGGCATCCTGTAATCAGGGTTCATACGGTCATGGAAAACCTGGAAAAGTGATGGCATTTTGACATGGCATTTTCCAGACCTGGAAACGTTTTATAAAAACAGAAAAACCCACAAAGTTTTGGAAAAGTCATGGAGAACAGATATCTGTATACTTGAATATAGGATAGTTACTTCTTTTCTGTCCTCAGCCAATCACATTCTCTCACATTAATTGTGCAGTGTAAGCATTATCTAATCAATTTTACATAGATATAAATATACATTGAAACTAAATGGATTGTTGCTTTTTTTACGATATGCTGTAATATATTTGAACATGCATTGTTTTTCTTTTACCACGCATGTAGACATTGCATGAAGCATTAGGTCAAAAAAAGTCTTGGAAAAATCATGGAAAAGTCATGGAATTTTAGTAGTAAAAACTTGTATGAACCCTGTGTAAAGTTTCAGAACTAACAACTTCAATCAAATACAGGAGTAAATCCTCTAAATTATAATTTTGCTCTCAAATTGCATTGATTGACCCCATGGTAAACAGCAAAGATCTGTCACCTCACAAAATATGCATAGATTAGTCCTAAAAAATGAGTCACCAATTTTTTTTTTTCAAAAGGTTATAGACGGTCTTGGAAGATAATTACAAAGATGTTGATCACTTTGAATTGAAGCCAAAAGCAAGACTTGTTAGGCCCTTGGTTCACTGATAGTTAGTCTTAACACTGTTTAAGTTTATGCAACTGGTCCTTGCTATCCAATATGTCTGTTTAGGGCACGGCGAATTGGCCTAAAATCAAAATCTAGATTAATTAAACATTTTAACTTGAATGATTATTTATTACAAGTTTTTGCTCTCATAATTCACTCACAAGTTTTATATGCCATCTCTAACGCAGCTTCCAATCATCGTCAATGTAGCGCAAAGTAAGGCTCAGTCTATCATCCTACTTGACCAGAGATCAGATGTGGCTGCAGAAGTAGAAATCAGCCACAGCCTTTAACAGAGCAGAGTCACGTGACATGTAGGGAAAGTATTTTAAAAAATCATCCTGGAACAATGTGACCGATTATAGGCTCTGAATGTCGATTTCTATCACTATTCGATCAATCGCCCAGCCCTATTTCTGATCAAATATTACGACAGTGATTAATGACTTCTGCTCTGTTCTGCAATTCCTAATAAAGTCACTATAGTGATTGTATTTTATCATTGCAAGGTGGCTCCATGGATGAATAAGTTTATATATTCATTTATTCCCTGGTTTTACCTCATTAGACAGTCCACTTTATAGAGTTGATAAAGTAGGACAGTGCAGGCAGAGATATTTATTTGATAAAGATAAATGCTTATAAAGATTTATAAGGTTTTGATGTGCTTTGTTTTCTGTGATTTATTGCACTTTTCCTACTGATTAAAAATTAAAAATTTTATATAATTTGTAACACTAAATAAACAGTTCGATTTTATACAAAATGCATTGAATTTTTGTAAAAAACCTGTAACCTCTCATGTATTACTGAATATTCAGTGTAGAACAGGATTAACACTTTATTGGATGAGGAACCAATGCCATCACTGACATTGGTTGCTATAAAGGGTTAAAAAATTAACTAGAATTTGGTGCAAAGTGTGCAGTTAACTTTTAAAATCTATTTTTCATTTCAGTGTATGATATTTTGCCTATCAAGGCTCATGTTTTACTGCATGCACACTGATAGTTTTTAAAAATGAAGCTTGCCAAGAAACAGTTGTGTTGGTTGCCAGCACTTCTACACTACTGTAATATCTAATATGCACCAGGTGGGGATGCTTACTGTTCGGTCTATTTTTCCACAGTCAACTCCAATCCATCACTCTAATACTTACTCACTTTAAAATGACATATTATCTGGTCATAAAAACACACTGGGAAGGTAAACTTACTATAATTAAGATTGGAAAAACAAATGAACACACTGTCAAACACGACAGTCAACTTAATCAAATGGAATGGGTGTAGGTAACTCAAAATTGACTGAAAGTTAATTCCACTCATGTGAAAATGTAAGTTCACAGTACTCATATAGATTAGTTTTTTTTAACTCAAATGGTTTGTTGCAATCGGTTTCCTCAAACGGTTTGAGTTGCCTTATTGGGTTTTACAGTGGTCAGTTGGTTTGAGTTCTCTTCATTTATTCAATCATTTTCTTATCGGCTTAGTCCCTTAATTAATCTGGGGTTGCCACAGTGGAATGAACCGCCAACTTATCCAGCACGTTTTTACGCAGCAGATGCCCTTCCAGCCGCAACCCATCTCTGGGAAACATCCACACACACACTCATACACTACAAACAATTTAGCCTACCCAATTCACCTGTACCACATGTGTTTGGACTGTGTGGGAAACCGGAGCACCCAGAGGAAACCCACGCGAATGCAGGGAGAACATGCAAACTCCACACAGAAACGCCAACTGAGCCGAGGCTCGAACCAGCGACCCAGCAACCTTCTTGCTGTGAGACGACAACACTACCTACTGCGCCACTACGTCGCCTTCTCTTCATTTATTGTGCTCGAATTGCTTCGTTTACTCAAATGGATTAAGTTCACAGTACTCACTAGGATTAGTTTGTTTAAATGGTTTGTTGCAATCGGTTTCCTCAAATGGTTTGAGTTACCTTAACTTAATTTTAATAGGTTTTACAATGCAACTCCTGCAGAATGACATGTACATTTATAGATGGGATGTCTGTGGTTTACAACAGAGAGTTTATACTTGTAAAAACTGACTGCTCTTATGAATAAGATTGTGCTTGCCTAAGATTAAAAAACAAATATACCAAAGACCACAAGATAGGTTTCATTTGCACAGTTTATTCTACATAACTACAGGTAAGGAAGCACATAATCAAACCAAACAATAGTGATGGGTCGGTCTTGAATGATTCATTGATTTTAAATGAATCTTTAATGTGACTCAGGAACGATGAGTCTTCTCAGGCAATGATTCACTCATTTGTACGTGCACACATTGGAATGACTGTCCGAAAAACCCAAAGGCTGGAAAGATCAACTAATCGTGGGTCCTACTGTTTGAGACTTGGTTAAGCCTAAATGGTGCTGTTTGTGTCACATGCGTGAGTGACTCTAATTTGTAGACTTGCCAGTAGAGCTGAGCTAATCATAGATGAAAGACCCAGGTAAACAATGAGTGATTATTTTCTCTTTCGTATAGCATTCTTGATTGCAGTGTGATCAACCTTTGGGCTAGTTGTAGATGTGTTTGGAAGATGCTTGTAACATTTTAATGACATTTTGGCAAATTAAACAACATGACTTGAAAAAGATTTGTCCATCTCGCTGAATGAGACTCAAAGGTCCGAGTCAGTAAAATGATCCGAACTTCCCATCACTACCTTTCAGTAAGAAGCAAGCGAGAGCTTCACTCTTCTTCCTGACCTTTCTGTGAAAGCAAGAGAAAAGGGAAAGAAAAGTGTTTGCAAAGTGCATTAGTTTACAATAAATCAACTATTAAACTCACTTTGACTTTTTACACACTAGGAAGCAGAAAAGTGCTTAAGTGCTTCTTCATGAATTCATTTACAGCTCATCTAACATCACTAAAAGTAAAGACGCTAGAGACGAAATAGTCTCTAAAGGCCCCGGTATACTTCAAACTAAATTCTGTTTGGTTTCTTTGTTTAAGGACAAGAAGTTTGAAAAGGCTGAGCGATGGTATACTGTTTTCAATCACCTCAGCTGCGCTGTGCTACACAATTAAAAAATGGTACAATGTTGTACCAAAGAAGGCATGGTAACACTTTACAATAAGGTTCATTAGTTAATGCATTTACTAACATGAACTAATCATGAACAACACTTGTACAGCATTTATTAATCATAATTGAACATTTACTAATGCATTATTAAAATTCAAGTACATGCTTGTTAACAATAGTTAATGCACCATGAGTTAACATGAACTAACAATGAACAAGTGTATTTTCATTAACTAACGTTAACTAACATGAACAAATACAGTAGTAGATGTATTGTTCATTGTTTGTTCATGTTAGTAAATGCATTAATTAACATTAACTAATGAACCTTATTGTAAAGTGCGACCGAAGGCATAAACCCCCGTCACTGGGGCAGCACCTTTCTATGGGACAGAATTGTACCTTAAGACAAAGAAACAAATGTGTACCATTGCAGTTTGTACCTTTAAGGACGTGATTTGTACCATGGGAAACCAAAATGTATGTTTCGTTTTTAAAACCTGCAGAGACAATATTGTACACAAGGGGTCACCAAACTTGTTTCTGGAGAGCCATACAGATTTTAGCTCCAACTCTAATCAAACACATCTGAACAAGCTAATCAAGGTCTTGCTAGGTATACTTGAATCATCCAGGCAGGTGTGTTGAGGCAAGTTGGAGCTAAACCCTGCAGAGACACCGGCCCTCCAGGACCGAGATTGGTGACCCCTGTTGTACACCTTCAAGGGTACAAAGCTGATGCCTGAAGGTACCACTACAGTGACAAGACACTTTGTACCTTAACAGTGTCAAAAATGCTTACATTTAGTTAAAATGCCTTAAATGTTTAGTTTACAATATAGTTTTATATTTTACAAATTGTGTTGTATTATTGAACTTAATAATGAATGTTTATTAGTTTCTTTAAACATATGCTTTTAAATGAGGATTCTTGTTAATATGGAAGTTATTCATAAATCACTTTGCCTTTCCAGTCATGTTTATTTTCATTGGTATTGTAATAAATTAGTTGTTCAACACTTTTGTACCTTTAATATGAGAACAAGTGTGTGCCTTCATTTCAATTGTACCCTAAAAGGCACAGAACAGTATCAAAAGAGGTCTTTTTTTGTACCATATAACATACAGTTTTTACAAAAGAGCAAAACTGTTTCTCTAGGAACATTATTTGTACCACCGTGTAGCATTTTTTTTTTTTTTTTGAGAGAGAGAGAGTGTACAGTGGGTGGGGTTGTAAATGTGTTGTATCCCTGAACAGAATGATGGCAGCTGTGACAGAAGAACTGTTTTCTAAACATCTGGCAAACAGCCTTCCACACATAAGGCAAGAAGCACCAGCATGACACCTCACACCTTTACATTGTTTTCTGTTTGCCACAGACAGACACAAAACTGAACATTGTTTAGAGCAGGGATGTCCAAACTTGGTTTTGGATGGCCGTGTCCTTGAGAGTTTAGCTCCAACCCTAAACAAACACACCTGAACCAGCTAATCAAGCTCTTGCTAGATCAGGGGTGTCCAGAGTCAGTCCTGGAGGGCCGGTGTCCTGCTGACTTTAGCTCCGACACGGCCAATCCTCTTGTGCACCACCAGAGGGAGCCATCGACCGAATTCTAATCAGACTCTCGGACTCAAATTCCCATAAGCCCTTCTGCCTGTCACTGATTTCAGCACAGGTGTCTCTCATCTACTCAGTGCATATAAACCTCACTCACGCCACTGTTCAGTGCGAAGTCTTGATTTGCCCAGCAGTCATCACCGAGCGGTTTTCCTTTGCATTGCTGATTGATCTGTGTTCTGAACTCTTACCCGTTTCACCGTTTGAGATTGATATCTGCCTGCCCCGAATACTAGCCTGCTTCTTCGACTGAGAACGTTATCTGCCTGCCCCGAACTGTGCCTGTACTACGATTTGATTCCTGGTTTGTCCCTTTCTTGCTATAGTGCATGCAGGGCCGTAGCAAGCTGAACTGCCGCTCTAGGCAAAGGACGGTCATGCCGCCCTCAAACCTAAGTGAAAACGGGGGTGACGCCTAGACGCAGATATAACTGAGGCGAAGGTAGTTTAGGGGACGCAGCCCGAGGCACAGGTGGCGAGGGTAGTTTAGGGGATGTCGCCCTCTCTATTCTGCCGCCCTAAACGCGGATATAACTGTGGGCGCGGGTGGCGAGGGTAGTTTCGGGGACGCCGCTCTCTCTATTCTGCCACCCTAAACGCGGATGAGGGCGCGGGTGGCGAGGGTAGTTTTGGGGAGCCGCACCCTCTCTATTCTGCCGCCCTAGACGCGGATATAACTGAGGCGAGGGTAGTTTAGGGGACGCCGCCTGAGGCACAGGTGGCAAGGGTAGTTTAAGGGGACGCCGCCCTCTCTATTCTGCCGCCCTAGACGCAGATATAACTGAGGCGAGGGTAGTTTAGGGGATGCCACCCAAGGCGAAGGTGGCGAGGGTAGTTTAGGGGAAGCCGCCCTTTCTCTATTCTGCCTCCATAGACGCGGATATAACTGTGGGCGCGGATGGCGAGGGTAGTTTCGGGGACGCCGCTCTCTCTATTCTGCCACCCTAGAAGCAGATGATGGCGCGGGTGGCGAGGGTAGTTTTGGGGACGCCACCCCCTCTCTATTCTGCCGCCCTAGACACGGATATAACTGAGGCAAGGGTAGTTTAGGGGACACCGCCCGAGGCGCAGGTGGCGAGGGTAGTTTAGGGGACGCCGCCCTCTCTATTCTGCCGCCCTAGACGTGGATATAACTGTGGGCGCGGGTAGTTTCGGGGATGCGGCTCTCTCTATTCTGCCACCCTAGACGCGGATGAGGGCGCAGGTGGTGAGGGCAGTTTCGGGGATGCCGCCCCCTCTCTATACTGCCGTCCTAGGCAGCCGCCTAGGTCGCCTCTATGGACGCGTCGGCCCTGAGTGTATGTTTGTGTTAAATAAAGCTTGCAAATGGATCCAATGGCTTCTGATTCATCACAACACTGAGCTAGCTAATCAAGCTCTTACTTTGCTTGCTAGAAACATCCTTGCAGGTATGTTGAGGCAACTTGTAGCTAAAATCTGCAGAACACCAGCACTACCGGACCAAGATTGGATACCCCTGGTTTAGAGCTGTGAATAATATATCAGCTCTGCTACTCGACTCTCCCGTGTATTTATGTTGCTAACTTTGTGTTTTGTTGGAGGTTGTTCTCCTGTCTGACCTTCGTAGATATGAGATAAGAATCAGTTGCACATCAAAGCAGGCAGAGTTTCAGAACACACCCACATATTGTGTTATCATCACGCACTAGTAGTAATGTTTAGGATCCAAAACAATCTCCACAGAAAAGTATGCTTTGCTGAACTTTCAAACTGCCAAAACGAACTTTTTGGCTGGATTTTGTTCCAAATCATCATTTTGGTTTGTTCTTCAAATTAGTTTGAAAAATACGGGAGCCTTAACACTTGCACCAATCTGTAAAAGATTGACCTCTGATTCATTTATTTTTAAAGCTGTAATACACAAAAATATAGGATTAATCTGAGATATCTTACCTTGGATCCTGTATCACGGCTCTTGGCTCTCAGCTTGTTGACTTGAGATTCAGCAATATCAGCCCTCTCCTCTGCCTCGTCCAGCTCATGCTGCAGCTTACGGAACTTGGTCAGGTTAGAATTGGCCTGTTCCTCCTGAACAACACAAGGTTATTGACAAAAACAGTATGCAAAATAGAATATATAGTGCATGGATGTGCCAGAAAAGCACTCACAGCCTCTTCAGCAGCTCTCTTGTAGGACTTGACCTTCAGCTGCAGTTTGTCCACCAGGTCTTGAAGACGAGCCAGATTCTTACGGTCTTCCTCAGTCTGTTAAAAGATCTTTGATTATTCTTGGTCTGGATAGTTTGAAGATTAGGGTATTGCATTGAATAGAAAAGTGACCTGGTAGGTGAGCTCCTTGATGCGCCTCTCATATTTACGAATTCCTTTCACAGACTCGCTCGCCTTTTTCTGTTCCAACTCCACCTCATTCTCCAGCTCTCTGACCTAACAACAAACATGTTTTTTCATTTATCAAATCTTTAGAAAGCAAATGTATCAATGTCTGAGTTTCATAAACTTACCCTGGCTTCCAGTTTCTGGACCTGCTTCTTGCCACCCTTCATGGCGATCTGCTCAGCTTCATCCAGACGGTGCTGCAGGTCCTTGATGGTCTGCTCCATGTTCTTCTTCATGCGCTCCAGATGAGCACTGGTGTCCTGCTCCTTCTTCAGCTCCTCTGCCATCATGGCAGCATCAGTGATGGCCTTCTTGGCCTTTTCCTCAGCATTCCTGCACTCCTGCACTGCCTCCTCAACCTCAGTCTGAAGCTGAGTATTATCTCCCTCCAGCTTCTTCTTCTGATTCAGCAGGCTGGTGTTCTGAACATGGACAGTGTTGACATTCATTAAGTCTGCAGATGATCATGTGTAGTAGAAGAAGTTTACTAATACAGGTGTGTCATACCTGAGAATGCAGGAGCTGAACTCTCTCACTGACGTCCATCAGTTCCTGCTCAGCCAGTTTCCTTCCTCTCTCAGTCTGTTCCACCAGGGATCTCAGCTCATCCAGTTCAGCCTGCAGCAGATTGTTGCGTCTCTCCACAATGGCGATGTTCTCTTTGAGATCATCATTAGCACGTAGGGCATCATCCAGCTGCATTTGGGCATCCTACAAAACACAAGATTTCAAATGAGAGCACAGCAGATCTTTGTCAAATGTTTAGTTTATACAATTTAAATCTTGTTTCATACCTTAAGATGCCCCTGAAGACTCTTGAGTTGCTTCTGGGCTTCTGATGCCTGCCTGTTAGCCTGGCTGAGCTGAATCTCCATCTCATTGAGGTCTCCCTCCATCTTCTTCTTCAGTCTGAGAGCTTCATTCCTGCTGCGAGTCTCTGATTCCAGTGAGCTCTGCAGAGTATCAATCATTCTCTGCTGGTTCCTCTTGGCCTGCTCCATCTCTTCATCTTTCTCAGACAGCTTACGCTCAATGTCAGCTTTGATCTGACTGAACTCCAACTGGGCTCTGAGAATCTTTCCTTCTTCATGCTCCAGGGAGCCCTAACAAAATTAAAGTTTAAATTGTTAGCATATTGGCTCTTTTCAGGGGTACAACTACAAAAAACTATACATACAACATCTACAGGTAACAATTAATTCACCTCAGCTTCCTCCAGAGCTGCTTGAATTTCAGCTTTTTCCTGCTCCAACTGCTTACGCATTTTCTCCAGTTCATGTATGTTCTTTCCAGACTCGCCAATTTGTTCAGTAAGATCAGCAATCTCCTCTACCGGTTAAGAAATGTAATGATAGTTAATACATGAAAAGCCAGGAGAAATATTTCATTTCAGTAATATGTGATTGCTTAAATGACTAATAAATCGAGGAACCTTGGAGGTTCTTGTTTTCTCTCTTCATGCTCTCCAAATGATCCAGAGACTCCTCATAGGAGTTCTTCAGCTTGAACAGTTCAGTGCTCAGAGATCTGGCTTCCTTCTGGGAGCTTTCCAGCTCACTCTGAGACTCCTCATACTTCTGCTTCCACTCAGCTAGGACCTGTTTGTTATTTAAAGAAGCTTTAAATATCTGCTGATGGTTCTCAATTGGTAATTTATTCAACACTCAGTTTTTTGTTCACCTTGTCAAAGTTTCTTTGCTTCTTGTCCAGAGCAGCAGCAGCAGCATTGGATCTCTCCACGTCCACCATAAGATCTTCAATCTCATTCTGGAGCCTGTGCTTGGTCTTCTCCAGAGAGGAGCATTTAGCATTAACAGCTTCCACAGCCTCTTCTGCATCTTGCAGACGCTGAGCCAGCTTCTTCCTTTATAAATGAACATTTCCAAAACAAGTCTGTGAGGCTTTTCAAAATGTGGATATTTGTGTGATATGCTATAAAGGAAACCACATATTTTCAGTTTCTTACTTGGCATCCTCCAGCTCCTCAGTCCTCTGGATGGCATCAGTTTCATACTTGGTTCTCCACTGAGCCACTTCAGAGTTTGCCTTGGACAGACTACGCTGCAGCTCAGCTTTGGCTTCCTGCTCCTCTTCATATTGCTCCCTCAGCAGGTCAGAATCATGACGAGCAGACTGAACTGCATGGGCCAGGGCATTCTTTGCCTATAAGTTATTTAAAATTAATGTTTTTGGTCATGGAGAACTCCCTAACCCCTAATGCTGCTGCATAAGCCTCTAGTCCGTTTGAGGGGTGTGGGGTTGAATCCTATGGATATTCAAACCATTATAGCTTATTGGGTGACAGTGCAGGGATTAAGGTGAATGATGGCTGTCCTGTGCTACTTTAAGCCTCTGATAAATCTAAATTCCAGCAACAGCCAAGGCTAGGACTAGTAACAAAGTTCATTTCTAGTAATTTTCTGGTTGAGTAAGACTAAACATCTTAGGCAGTAAACTACCTCAGTGACAAAACATGAGCAAGGCACTTGACTGACCTCGTAACATGACTTTTGGTTGTATTATATGCCGTTGAATTTTTGATTGCTGCAATACCTTGACTTCCTCCTCAAGTTGTCTCTTGAGGTCCTCAATCTGCTGGGTGTAGGACTGCTTGCTTCTAGTTAGCTGAGAGACCAATGAGTCTTTCTCTTCCAGCTGTCTCGTAAGCTCCCCTAAATTGAAATGAAGCCTTTAAGTTACAAAAAGTAGCATTTGATCTTGAATTAGTCTAACAGAAAACATAAATACATTATCTGAGTACATACCATTTTCGGTTTGCAATCTTGCTTTTTGCATTGTGAAATCATTGATGCTGCGTTGCCCTTCTTCATATTTTGTTCTATATTCTGACATCTGGTCTTCAAGGGTCCTGCAAATCTTCTCTAAGTTTGCCTTGGGATATATTATAAAGATAGTGATTATTAAACTATGAAACAATACATTATTTTTAAGAACAGCTGAACTGAAATAAAACAGTTTAAATAGTGTCATGGGAGAAATAATTCATTACCTTGGCCTTGGCAAGCTGCTCCATGTTGGAGACCACATCGTCCAGTTCCAGTCTGAGTTCGCTCTTCTCTTTCTCCAGCTTCTGCTTGACTCTCTGAAGGTTGTCGATCTGCTCTCCCAGATCAGACACACTGTCGGCATGTTTCTTCCTCAGGGTAGAAGCTGTGGCCTCATGCTGCAGAGTGGCCTCTTCAAGGTCTCTGCGCAGTTTCTGGAACTCAGCTTCACGTTTCTTGTTCATCTCGATCTGGGCAGCCGTGGCTCCACCAGCCTCCTCCAACCTCTCGCTGATCTCCTCCAGTTCTCTGGACAGATCGGCTCTCTGTTTCTCAACTTTGGCACGAGCAGCTCTCTCAGCCTCCAGCTCTTCCTCAAGCTCCTCAATTCGGGCCTGATATTGAGGAAAACCAATGTTACAGCTAGAGGTCCTAGTTATCTATCTGTCTCTCTTGTTAAGAGCTTTACCTGCAGCTCCTTCAGTTTCTTCTGGAGTTGGGTTGCCATTGCTTGCTCATCTTCAATCCTGCTAGTGAGCTGGCTGATCTCAAAATCTTTTCTGTTTTGCAGATTATATTTGATTAACAGGGATTCAGAGATTTGTAATTAGTGATTAGTTAAAAAAATATTTTCCACCCCACTGTAACCTACTTTTTAAGTCTCTCTTCCAGTTGTTGTTTGTCATTTTCCAGGTCCATCACACTCTCTTGGGTCAACTTTAAGTCTCCCTCCAGCTTCCTCTTTACCCTTTCCAGATCCATACGAAGCTTCTTTTCCTGTTCCAGGGAACCTTCGAGCTGGAAAGACGATATTTTGTATTTTATTTCCTTTCATGATTAATGTCAACTTTTTCATTGAAGTCTCAACAAACTACCCACATCATCCACTTGCTGTTCCAGCTTGGCTTTGGCTTTGGTGAGTGTGTTGACTTTGTCTTCCTCACTCTGGAGGTCGTCCAGTGTTTGCTGATGGGCCTCCTGTAGAGCTTTCTTCTCCTTAGTGAGCCTAGCAATAATCTCATCCAAAGCTGCCATCTCTTCAGTCAGGTTCTTAACCTGTAGAATTGTGGCATTGTATTAAGGACTTTTAATACACCATAACTGCACCATTACTAACAAAATCAGAATGAAAAACAAACCTTGTTCTCAGTGGCATGTTTCTCCTTCTCCACTTTGGCCAGAGTGAGCTCCAGATCATCAATGTCTTTCTTGAGTTCAGAGCATTCATCCTCCAGCTTTCTCTTCTTGGCAGTCAGCTCAGCATTCATTTCCTCTTCATCCTCCAGCCTCTCCGTCAGCTCTTTGGCTTTGGCCTCAAGCTGGATCTTGTTCTTGATCAAACCTTCACATCTTTCTTCAGCATCGCAAAGATTATCTTGCTCCTGTTTACAGATACAGAACATTATTCGTATTCATTTTCCAAATGTTTTTTATTATTAAGTTTCTTTCATGATATATGCTCACAGCTTGAACTGCAAGCTGCAGGTCATTCTTCTCTTGGAGAAGGGAAACCATCTTTTCTTCAAGCTCCTTTCTGCGGGCTTCAGATTTGGCATAAGCCTCCTTCAACTTCAGGAATTCTTCCTTCATGTTAGCCATCTCTTTCTCAGCTTCAGCAGATCTGAGCAGTGGTTTGATCTTGAAGTACAGCTTCATCCAAGGCCAATTCTTGACCCCCATGAAGGCACGCACATTCCACTGGATCACCAGCAAGGCATCTCTAAAAAATACAACAATTTCTGTACCATTTATCTTTTTGTGTTGAAAGATTTAGGTGGTCACTTAGTTACCTGCGGTCAACAAGCTTCTGGAATTCAATTCTTGAGAGAAGACCTCGTGATCTAGCTTGAATATTGGTGATAATGAGAGCAAGACGATCATCTCTCATTTCTTCAAGGGTTCCCAACAGTCCAGCCTTGAAAAACACCTTAAAACATATAATTGTAATTTCAGAGATGCTTAACCACACCAGATCTTTTAAAAATGTAAACATTGTTTTCTAGGAAGGTATTAACATCAGTCGCTATTCAGCATCTGTCTGTGTGCCAATGCATTTATGTATAGAAAACAATGTAAAGGCTTTTTAAACATAGGAGGTACTCTATCAGGTAATCTTTAAGAAGTGATTACAACATGAAAACCTTGGTATGTCCAAACTTGTACTGGTTGTGGTCAATATCCAACGATCCCAATAACTTTTCAGCTCCTTTCCTGCTGTCAATGAACTGACCATCTGGGATGGCAGCAGGGTTCAGGATGCGATATCTGTTATATTTTAAAGAGAACACAAATGTTGATTTTTTTACAGTTTCATCTGTAACTTTTGTATTAATAAGTGAATTTCACCTTTGCTTGAAATCTCCATACAGGATCCTGTTGGGGAAGCCCTTTCTGCAGATTCTGATGCCCTCCAGCACACCGTTACAGCGCAGCTGGTGCATGACCAGAGGATTCTCCATCGCCCCAGGAGTCTTAGTCTCATTGGGGATGATGCAGCGCACAAAGTGAGGGTGAGTTGACCTCAAGTTGGTCATCAGCTTATTCAAGTTCTCCTATAGACAGATATTATTCATGATTCTGCTCATTCATATTTTAGATTGGCATAGTGATCTAGGAAACCAAATCATAATATATTATTCCCTGTTGCTATAAATACAATAATTAGTTTTACCCTGTGAAGTGCAGACACTGTCTGGAAAGAAGAGCCCTTTTTCTTCTTCTCCTTTGTTTTCCCACCTCCTCCCTCCATGGCTGTTGAAAGAAACCATTATCATCCTTAATATTTCTTGAATATTGCAATAAATCTTTGTCTTAAGGATTGTTCCTTTTTGAAATAAAAAGACTCACCTAAGTCAGCACCAGTATAATTAGCAAACAGGTTTGACAACAGTTTCATGGTGGACTTCTGATACAGGCCGACAACAGTCTCGTTGAGAGGATCCTTGTTCTTCACCAGCCAGTTATTGATGTTGTAGTCAACAGTGCCAGCGTAGTGAACCAGGGAGAAATGAGCCTCTGGTTTACCCTTGACAATCCTGGGCTTCTGGAAGTTGTTGGATTTCCCCAAGTGGTTGTCATAAAGCTTTGCTTTAAAGGTTGCATCACTGGCTTTAGGGAACATGCACTCCTCTTCAAGGATGGACATGATACCCATGGGCTGGGATTAAAAATGACACTTATCCAACTGAATGTAAAAGTAGCTATTAAGTTTCAAAATGAGATGACTTTGCTCACGCACCTTTTCAATGAGATCAATACAAGCCTGTAAGTCCATGCCGAAGTCAATGAACGTCCACTCAATCCCTTCCTTCTTGTATTCCTCTTGCTCCAGCACAAACATGTGGTGGTTGAAGAACTGCTGCAACTTCTCATTAGTGAAGTTGATGCACAGCTGCTCAAAGGTGTTGAACTGCAAGTGAAATATATTATAGAATCATGACACAGCAAACACAACTAGAGTATTTGAATATCATTAATCAGCTTACATCAAAGATCTCAAAGCCAGCAATGTCCAGCACACCAATGAAGTACTGCCGAGGCTGTCTGGTGTCCAGGGATTGGTTGATTCTCACCACCATCCAGAGGAACATCTTCTCATATACAGATTTGGAAAGGGCACCAACAGCATAGTATACCTTTGTGTGGGGGTATGAACAGTAAATCAATAAGACTATGTCTTAGTACACAGATATTAGGTTGTTTTGTCAACAATGGGATCATTTCAACCTGCTGGACATTCTGTCCCTTGGTGACCCACTCATTTCCTACTTTGACTCTTGGGTGGCACAGAGCCTTGAGGAGGTCAGCAGAGTTCAGGCCCATCAGATAAGCTGATTTATCAGCATCTGTCATCAATAAGAGAAAATGATGGATAGTAATTATCTGTTTATCAACCAATGCCTTCAACATTGTCAACATTTCCCCCTAATACTGACCCTCGGTGCCATCAGCCTCGGCCTGTTCCTCTCTCTGCTTCTGCTTGAACTTCATGTTGCCGTAGTGCATGATGGCACCAATCAGCTTGTAGATGCTGTTCTTCTCCTCTTGGGTGAAGCCCAGCACATCAAACGCTTCCTGGAATGCAGAATATTACACATTTTCACAAAGCCAGTAGTAAAAATAACCAATAAAATCACAGGCTACTTGTTGCTTTAGTGACTAATGCGTAGACATTATATTTCATTCATCGCATTCACTCTTCTGTCATACATCTCTAATACTTTCTTATCATGGACATTATAAATATTTACATATAGTATCACATACTTATTTACTTATCACAGCTAAGAACATATTTCAATAAATGTGGGCCAATTTCTGTTGCACATCTGAATCTGGTCTACACTTTGTTTTATATGCATTTTTGCTTAATAAAGATTTGTTCATTCACTCATTTTCTTTTCGGCTTGGTCCCTATATAAATAAGGGGTCACCACAGCGGAATGAACCGCCAATGTATCCAGCATAGGTTTTACGCAGCGGATGCCCTTCCAGCTGCAACCCATTACTGAGAAACATCCATACACTCTCATTCATATGAAAGAATGCCAAAATTATTAAAGGGAGTGTAAATGTAGCTGTAGAGATTAATACTGCATGAACATGAAAAAAAACTAAGTTTTTTTTAAATGTTTTAAATGATTTGTCATCATACGCACATCTGTAGCCATCAGCTCATCAGCGTCATTAATTGAAGCAACTTGTGTCTCTCCTTGGGAGATGAAGGCATAATCGTACGGGTTTGCTGTGATCAGCAGCATCTCTGAGAGGGTGAACATAAGTTTTTATGACAAATGCAAGAACATTTAGGCTTATTGCTGGATGGTTTGTTACTAGATGTGTGATTTTGCTCACCCAGAAGTTCTGGTTTCTTCTGAGACAGAATCTGGTAGAAGATGTGATAATCTCTCTCAGCCTTGAGCTGGAAAGTCACACGAGACTTCTCCAGGAGATCTGTGACAAAGAACATTTGCTTTAAATCATGAATCCATTAAGTATTTGGAACTAAGAATAAGAGTGTTCATACAAGTTTCTATATCTGCTGAAGCCAGTTTTCCATTCGCTGCAAAGTGAATGCGGATGAACTTGCCCTGTTTGAGAAGATGAAAGCGTTTGCTTTTAAGTAAAAGCCATTTTGTCATTTTGAATCTCATTGTATTCACTTACAAATCTGGAGGAGTTGTCATTCCTGATGGTCTTGGCATTCCCAAAGGCCTCAAGAGCAGGATTACACTGGATGATTTGATCCTCCAGAGTACCCTAGAAAACACAACATTTAGCAACTGGCCATCAGACAAAATGGCAGAACTATCTTTTTTTTTAATCCATTTCAGTGTTTCCTCTAGGATTTTTTCCACCTGTAGAGGCAGTCCTTTTTTTTTTTTTTTACACAGATCTACCAAATATCTGTGGCGTTATTTTAATGACAAATGTCGTGAGCGCAGTATTAGAAGTCGAGAACGCATTTATGTATTAACCTACATGTATGAGCATGTGAATCTCTGCTTGTGTGCTGATTTCCTCTTCTAGTGCACAAAACTTCTTGCACGCCCCCTCAAATATAAGCCGCTTCAAGAGCGCGCAGATCTTCTTGTGCGCTCTCAAATAAATGCTGCTGAGGTGTGATTTAGTGTTTTTATGTAACGACTATGTCTCCAGCATTTATTAGATTTGCTAGGAATGTTTATTATTGTCTCTAATAGACCTAGAAAGTAGCATTAATGCATCCTAAAGTAAAGTGAAACGGCTATACGTCGTGTTTTCGTGTTTGCGCATTATGCACCTGTCAGCCGGTCAGTCAATCAGTCAGCACGTAACCTTAAAGGGTTAAACAAATGACGCACAGCACTACTACGGTTACAGAAATGTTTGCGCTGTTATAATTCATCTACTCTTTAATACGTTTTTGTGCAATTTTATTACCTGCTATTAAAAAAGTAAAATGTTTTGAATGAGAAGCTGTACTGTAGCTGTGGCGGGATGAATTTTGGCGTTGCGCCCCGCCATGGAAGAATGAGTGTAGCAGAAACCATGCAATTATCTCGATTTCCTCATTTCACCTTCTTTTCAGTGGTCTCCTTCTTTGTAGGACTAGCAGCAATGCTGGCAAAATACTGAATGACTCTCTTAGTGTTCACAGTCTTTCCAGCACCAGATTCTCCACTTCAGGTGCAAAAAAAAAAAACATGTCAAAAGACTACACATTTGTCTTTTAATCAAAGCCATAGAAAGTGATCTGCATAATCAGACTTACGTGATAAGAATAGACTGATTTTCTCTGTCTGAAAAGGCAATACAAATATTGTTGAACTGTTGGTCAAATTTTCCATCAGTTTTCTTGTATGACTAACAGCAATACTAGATAAAAGTTGCAATGAATTTTAAGTTAATTGTCATTCAACTGTGAACCACTAGTGACGCACCTGACAGCATGTACTGGTAGGCGTTGTCAGAGATGGAGAAGATGTGAGGAGGAGCTTCACTCCTCTTCTTTCCTCTGTAAGCCAGAACCACCTCCTGATTGTACACTGGCAGCCACTTGTAGGGGTTGACAGTGACACAGAAGAGGCCAGAGTAGGTCTGGAAGAGATCGACAGCAGCTTTAGATCTGCTCCTCCATCATAAAGTGAGTGTGAGAGTGTTTTAAGACTCCACTCACGTAGATCATCCAGGCTGCGTAACGCTCTTTGAGGTTGAACAGCACAGCAGGCTCGTGCAGGAAGGTGAACATCGCCATGTCCTCAATCTTATCAAACTTTGGCGGGTTCTGAGGGTGAACATCGCACTCCTTCACAGTGACGGTCTGTAAAAATATGCATGCTTCAACGGTTTTTACTCAAAACTGTGTGTTTCTCCAAGATAGTTAAGTGATAGAGGGGGATTAAAGCCTGACAGGTTTATCAGAAGACTGAAGGAACTTATACTACAATAAAAACCGACTGGATGTACATTATCCCGTGTATTACATGGCTAATCGAAGCAATTAGACACAAAATATTGATTTGAGCTGTAATATTTGACTAGCTCTTCAATTAAATGTAAAGCCGTATGCAGTCTGCACTAAAATACTTATTATTCAGTCACAAGATCCAGCCAAGAACAAATGTGTGAGTAATAAACATATAAATATGAATGTGTTCAATAGCCATGATGTACTGAAGCTTCCAGATGAGCATGTGTTATTAGTTGTCATCTGGATATAACATATCTTTTAATGTCAAGGTTGACCAATCAGAATCAAATATTCCAGAGAGCCGTGCACTACTCAGCACAGATAACTGTAACTTACTTTCCCTTTTTCAGTCTCACAGGTGACTTTATCACCATCCCGACTGATAATGCTTCCTTTCACATACTCTTCATCAGTATCCGGGACGAAACATTCCTTTTTCATGTCAAAGGGGCGAGTTTGGGCCTCCAGACGCTCCCGGTCCGACTTCCTGAGATACGGAGCCGCAGCTCCAAACTCCTCCATCAGAGCATCCCCCATCTTTCACTAAAGAGTTAACACATTATAAGCTTACAAGGGGGGATGTGAACAAATCAGAAACTGTTATTAGCATCACCAGTGCTGGTGCTGTTTTCTTTTGTTTTTGATTTGCAGTAAAAATGAGAAGGGTCTGCCTGCAGATTTGCACTTTCAGGCTTGCACTCTCATGCTGCATTCACACCAGACAAGGAAAGCGGGGATAAATTGCGCTATTCGCGTGTAAATAACCTCATAAAACATTTGAGTTTACTCGCTTCATTCGCGCGTCAAACCCCGCTTCATTCGCGCGTCAAATCCGCTTCATTCGCGCATCAAATCCGCTTCATTCGCGTGTCAAATCCGCTTAAAGTCCGCTTCATTTGCATGTCAAATCCGCTTTATTCGCGTGTCAAATACGCTTCATTCGCGCGTCAAATCCGCTTTATTCGCGTGTCAAATACGCTTCATTCGCGCGTCAAATCCGCTTCATTTGCATGTCAAATCCGCTTCATTCGCGTGTCAAATCCGCTTAAAGTCCGCTTCATTTGCATGTCAAATCCGCTTTATTCGCGTGTCAAATACGCTTCATTCGCGCGTCAAATCCGCTTTATTTGCGTGTCAAATCCGCTTCATTCGCGCGTCAAGTCCGCTTCATTTGCATGTCAAATCCGCTTTATTCGCGTGTCAAATACGCTTCATTCGCGCGTCAAATCCGCTTTATTTGCATGTCAAATCCGCTTCATTCGCGCGTCAAGTCCGCTTCAAGTCCGCTTTATTTGCATGTCAAATACGCTTCATTCGCGCGTCAAATCCGCTTTATTCGCATGTCAAATACGCTTCATTCGCGCGTCAAATTCACCTTAGAACAGACGCGGACTCGCGTGATGGGCAAGGCTTCTGTTCACCGCGTGAACATTTGAGTTAACTCGCTTCATTCGCGCGTTAAATCCTGCTTCATTCGCGCGTTAAACCCCGCTTCATTCGCGCATCAAACCCCACATAATTCGCGTGTCAAATCTGCTTCATTTGCGTGTCAAATTTGCTTCATTCGCACGTCAAATTTACGCGGACTCGCGTGATGGGCAGGGCTTCATAGCTAAATGGCTAACATGGATTTTATTGAGAAAATATCAGTGTTTATGTGCTTTATGAAGGCTGAAAAACAGCGTCGATACGTTTAGGGTCGTGTCTGAGTCCACTAGATTCTTTCAGAGGTGCACCAGCTCTGTGAGCTCATAAACTCCTCCAGAAACTGAACCTGGATGATGGAGGCTTTTAGCGGTGAACTTTTGAACTCTTTTAACTTTTTGTCGGTGTCGGCTGAAGGATTTCTCCCTGGACACCAACAACAGGTGTACGTCACAATCACGCCCCCACAAGAGCAAGCTACTGATTGGTTAACGCGGCGCGAATGTCCGCTAAAGTTCAGACTTTTGAACTCAAGCAATTCGCGCGAAACGCCATTCGCACGTATCGCGCCGCAGGATGTCTATTTGCGCGTTTGCATTGACTTAACATGTAAATCACTCGCGATTGACGCGCGTTCTGCGTCTGGTGTGAACACAGCATCAGGCAACTGCGCTTCCTCTGCGAGTGACATCATTTACAATCAACACCTGCACTCTCCTGTCACATCACTTGTAGTCAACACAAATAAACTGGAAGTAATTTTCCAGTTTGTTTGCGTTGCCATTGACGACGTTGTCAAATAATTCTAAGTAGTTAAGTTGTATACCATGACAGATCCCCTCACTCCCCGAATAGCAGTTTGTGTATTCATATGATTATAATGCTTTAACGTTACTGCAATGATTCTTGAATGACTTGGGAAACTATTCTTTATTCAGCAGGTCCCAGGATGATTGCAAATAAAAATGCAGATGTCGATGCAAGTGATGTGGCAGGACAGTGCAGGGCTCGGTTGCATGAAAGTCCCTAACCCAAAAACATCGCCCAGTTTGAAGGTTAACGGTACCCTTAGTAAAGGTTGGGTTCCAAGAACAAAAAAAAAAGATCAACTTAAGGAATGTAAGGCTGTTGTTAAGTATTTCCCCTTAGTCCTTAGTAACAATGTCCTCTTAAAACATTTAAGGGACCAAATCAGCTCCCTGAACAAATGACACTCAAAATGCAAGTATTCTCACCCAAACAAAGTGTTTTAAATAAAGGGCTCCCGTACAGTAGATAAATCATTCAATAAACTATTTAATAAATAAACTAATATATGCGTGTCTGAATTGAAATGAATTGAAATGAAATGGCAGTTTCAGTGCAGCTTCAAAAGTCTCTACATGATCCCAGCCCAGTTTGACAAACATAATGTCGAGACAGACTCGATAGGGGAACGTTTCGACTCGCTTAATGCAAAGAAATACGCCACAGATGATGTGTACTGCAGAGCTGTTGTAAGAAAAGCATTCATGGCTCTTTACGATCTGTTTACGTAACTATAGCAACTGCAGCGCCTGTCACCGAATGTTGCTAGAAACTACAGTGAACGCTTAGAAAAAGGGCACTAATGTTAATGATGACCGATAAATTACAATCGATGATGTCGATTGTAAATGACGTCACTTGCAGAGGAAGCACGGTTGCCTGAGAGTGCAAGTCTGAGAGTGCAAGCCTGAAAGTGCAAGTGCAAATCTCTAGCCAGACTCTATTGGTAAAAATAAGCATTCACTCTGCTGAGATACATTAAATCAATGTTTGCCACACTTTTTCATCTAAATAACGAAATAAACATAAGAAAATTAAGAAAACAGCAGTTGAGAAAGCATCCAGAAATCAACAGACGAGCTCATCAAGATCACACTGTTATGATGAGTTTAATTATGAGGTATAGTTAAGACTATAGACTATAAACATCTGGCTCTTTAGTCCCTTTCCTACAGAATAACCCGTAATTAGTTCACACAGTTATTATTCTTTAGATTTTTGTTTTCCAGCAAATTTATTTTCCACCCGTTTATACAAAAGCAATCATTATTAGTAATTAGTAATTAATTTAAATAAATATATTTAACACAGATATGCACTCTAAAGATGCTGGCTTGAAAAAATAGACACACACAAATGTCCATATTTGACCCAGTGTTCTGTTAATTCAACCCAGCATTTATTATAGTGTAGACAGTGGGAAGGTGAAGAACGATCTAAATCTTTCATACCTCTTTGTATGTTATTAATAGTTACTCAATGCCACAGTCAATCTTCTGACTAAGGTTAATGATGGTGTATTGCTTTAACAATTGCATCTCCATATTCTTCATCAAATGCATGCTTCACAATCATACATTATTACCTCTGACAGCGTCCACCACAGACAATATCACTGCCCTGTAAACAATGCATTCAAAACATCATCATGACTCAGAACAATCCCACATCTTGCTGGATGACTATACATATTTGCACGTTACCTGTTCACTAGTTGTAGGCTTGATGGAAAGTTGAATGGGCAAAGCTGAAGATCCTCTCAACAGCGTGTGCCTCCTCTCTTTTATAAAGCCACTATCCATCTAAATAAGGGAGTTGGCACACTGTTATGCCAAACCACCGCTATTGTGTTCGTCTGAGGCAGGGAGGGATAAGCATAGTTTTTCAAACACTCCAGTCATTCCACTGCTGCCAACAACATCCCATAATGGGACATATTCAAAGGGAAACAGTCCTAAATGTGTTCAAAATAATCAAAATCACATTTGACCAATGCAAAAAGGCAGCAATGAATAGATAGTTTACTCTAAAATTTAATTTTACTCATACTCAAGTGGTTGGCAAAGCTTTTATGAATTTCTTCTCTTGAACATAAAGCAAGATATTCTGAACTATTTTGAGAATAATCAGTTTTTGACATCTATAATAGGAATAGACATTACTATTAAAGTCAATGGCTGCTTTTTTCAGTATATTTTCCTTTTGTCATCACTCACTGTTTGAGTTTCATTCTTCTGTTGAACACAGAGTTTTCAGTTTTAGTTTTAGTTGCTTGATTGCACTAAAATTGTATTATCTATGAATTAAAAAATAAATATGTGTATTTTGTCCTAAAACAAGATTGCAGTTACCTAATGAATGCCGCAAGCTACAAACTGGGCAAGTAAGTAGTCCTAAAAAATAATTATAATTGTTGAACAACATATGTGTGTTTTTAAACTTTATAGGCTTTGTTTTGCATTTTAAATATCTATACATTATTAGTTATTTATGATGCAAAACAAAGCAAATATCTTTCTATATATCCTTAAACACCTTTGAAATGTCACAAATGTGGCTGTGGACCACAAAAACCAGTCTTATGATGCACATACAATGTATTTTTAGCTATTGTCAAAATTTTCCAAATATTGAGTCAAATTGGTCTATTTTTTATGCCAAAAATCATTAGAATATCAAGTTAGGATATTAGGATAAGATATTTTGTCAGTTTCCTACAGTAAATATATCAAAACTTATTTTTTTTATTATTTATACTAATATGCATTGCTAAGAATTTAATCTGAACCATTTTGAAGCTGCGTTCACACTAGAGATTGTGTGTGCGAAATTCTGCCGTACGCAGATTAAACAAGATGCATTCGCGTGTGTATGAATGGAAGTCTATGGGGAGAAAAGCCCAGTGTGACCACAGCTTAAATGTGATTAAAGTGTTTGATTTTTTTAACCCTCAGATTCCAAATTTTCAATTAGTTGGACCAAGACCAAATATTCTCTCATCAATACATCAATAGAAACAATAGAAAGTTACATTGCAACTAATTCTCATTAGATTATAAGTAGACTGTTGGGATTAGGGTTGGGGTTACGGTTAGTATATGTTGACATTTACTTGCAAAGTTTCTTATAGTTTAGTTTAGTTTATTTATGTAGCACATTTTTACAACGCAACAGTGCCCAAAGTGCTGAACACAATCAATTCATTCATTTTCTTGTCGGCTCAGTCCCTTTATTAATCCGGGGTCGCCACAGCGGATTGAACCACCAAATTATCCAGCAAGTTTTTACGCAGCGGATGCCCTTCCAGCTACAACCCATCTCTGGGAAACATCCACACACACATTCACACACTCACACACTACGGACAATTAAGCCTACCCAATTTATCTGTACTACATGTCTTTGGACTGTGGGGGAAACTGGAGCAAACCCAAGCGAACGCAGGGAGAACATGCAAACTCCACACAGAAACGCCAACTGAGCCGAGGTTCAAACCAGCGACCTTCTTGCTGTGAGGCGACAGCACTACCTACTGCGCCACTGCCTCGCCCTTGAACACAATCAATACTCAAAATAAAATCTACATCACATACATAACAATTAAAACATAAGGCAAAACCCCTTAACATTAAAAAGGCTCAAATACTAAGGGACAAAGATGGCGCTTCAAACGCTTTTTAAAAACAGATAGAGTTGGAGCATGTCTGATGTGGGGTGGAAGCCCGTTTATAGTCAGTTAAATGTCTGTCGAAGGAGCAGAATCAGCAGATATTAAGCCAGGAGTTTTTAAAGTCAGTCCTGGAGGGCCGGTGTCCTGCTGACTTTAGCTCCAACTTGCTCAGGAGGTTTGTAGTATATCTGGTTAGAGCTTGATTAGCTGCTTCAGGTGTGTTTAATTAGGGCTGAAGCTAAACTCTCCAGGACACCGGCCCTCCAGGACTGAGTTTGGACACGCCTGTATTAAGCAGATAATCTACTAATACTCAAATGGACCGTCACTATAAAGTGTTACCAAAACCAGTTTATTCAACACTCATATAATGTGTGAATCTCAATTTCCAAAATTGCAGTTTTGTGGTTCAGGGTTACAAATTAGAGCAGTATTTAGAGCAGATTTAACCATAATGTTTGCTCAAATTCATCAACACCAATATTAAAACAAGCCCTGTTTCCAATATAAACAGCGAGGAATATAAACTGACTTGTCATGAGCACACAGAAAGGTTTGAAATGGCATTGTGAAGCTGTGTGTCACATAACAGGTTCAGATGGGTTGAAGGTCAATGAGCGACAGATGAAGCGCTTCAGGATTGTCTCCTCTTTTGTCCTTGGGTATAAAGATAACCCTGTGAAATTCCTGGAAAGTGACGCCCGCTGATTGAGCCGCAGACAGTAGCCCTGCCATTTATGTAACGCGTTTCACTGAAAGATAAATATAAAGAAGAAGAGTGATGGAGCACTTGGTTTTATTGCAGTGCTGAAACTAAAGCAGTGATGGCCTTACTGTGATATCCAGTGCATGCGTCTGCCGTCACAAGACATGCGAGACATATGCGGGTATCGTCTTTCTGTCGGGACAAACGTTTGGTCGCCTGCCCAGAACTGCTGCATATGCGACCCTGTCATGGTGTAAATGATCTTAGAGGGTAAACTAATAAAACACAGCTGACCTTTTCATTCAGATCTAGCTGATCGTTTACTGTGTGTTGATGGCTATAGAAATACTAAATCTTTTAAGTCAATTGTTAAGAAGTGTTACAGCAGACAAGAACCTAATATACACTACCTGACAAAAGTCTTGTGGCCTATTCAAGTTTTAGCAACAACAAACAATATCTTGACTTCTAGTTGATGATTTGGTATCAGAAGTGGCTTATATGAAAGGCAAAGACCTCTAGAGAGTTTAATTATTTGAGCACAATAAAATATGATCTTGTCTTGATTATTAATGATTTGATGAGGACAGTAAGCTCTGACTCTGCTTAGACTAAAGTGTCATCACTGAACAGAAATAATGTCCAGTATAGAATATAAAGTCCTGCTGCAGTGGAGACAGAATGAATATTGTGTCTGACTCCATCATGAGCTTGGAGGACTGCATCCATACATCTCTGACATGACTCAAATCACTGATTAAAAAAGTCATCTGGAATGGCAAAGAAAGCGTTCCTGCAGGACTCCCAGAGTTCATCAAGACTCTTTGTGTTAATCTTCAATGCCTCCTCCATCTGACCCCAGACATGCTCAACAATGTTCACATCTGGTGACTGGGCTGGCCAATTCTGGAGCAGCTTGACCTTCTTTGCTTTCAGGAGCTTTGATGTGGAGGCTGAAGCATGAGGAGCGCTATCCTGCGGGAGAATTGTCCCTCTCCTGTGGTTTGTAATGTAATGGGCAGCACAGATGTCTTGATACCTCAGGTTGTTGATGTTGCAGATCTCTCACACGCCCCCATACTGATTATAACCCCAACTCATGATGTTTCCTTCACCAAACCTGACTGATTTCTGTGAGAATCTTGGCTCCATAAGGGTCACAGTAGGTCTTCTGCCGTGTGTGTGATGATTGGGATGCAGATCAACAGATTCATCAGAGAACTCCACCTTCTGACACTTCTAAATGATCAAGTAGTCAAGTCAAGTTATTATTTGCTGCTCTTACGACTGGGATCCACAACAAGACTTGTGTCAGGTAGTGTTTATACAGTAATAGTGTTTTAAACCATACTGTAGTAAAGTGTAATATACTGTATATATTATAGTAGGTTTGACTCTGTTAATGTATGCTTCAGTGTATTTTAGGTTTAAACCATGGTGTTTTGTACTATAATATACCCTATATTTGTGGAAAACTACGGTAGAGTGTGTATAGGGTGTTTATAGGTCACACGTTACAATAAGGATTCATTAGTAAATGTATTTACTAACATGAACAATACTTGTAGAGCATTCAATAATCATAGTTCAACATGCATTAATCCAGTGGTTCTCAAACTGTGGTACACAGAGGAATCACTGAATAACTAAAGTAAAAAAATGAACACACTTTTAACCCTTTGACGAGCACGATAACAACAATGTGATCAGTAAATTGATTTTAATAGACTAAACCTTTTATTTTATTTTCAAATGTTCTAATATTTGTAATGTATTCTATCATTTGAAGCAGATTTCCTTCACATTTTTGGGCATATCCCGTATTGTTATATCCCGATGGTGACAGGTATAATCCCTTGCTTTTCTGACACACACAGCCTACTCTAACCTGCAGTAAGCAGCTCTACTTTCTAATTTAAATATGTAAATCCAATTCATATATTTAAAATACAAGGTCATTTTTAGATTTTAAAGATACTTGTATAAATAAGTCGTATGCATGCATCATGTATATTGAAATTTATTAAAAATAGTTATATATATACATATATGATGACATATAGCCTATATTTATTAGGTCCAAGAAGCATTTGTAGGTTTTAAAGAATAGGCTACTTTATGATAATACTTTAGATTTAACTACAGCAGTTTTCTTCTTACTTTTTAAGAACAGTGCCATCTTTAATTAACTTTTAAAAGCACATTTTAATTTAAACGTTGATGTTTAATTTATTTTCACCTGTAAGCACAGCACAGTGTTAATGTTCAAACTATTTTTAATGTTTAAAGTGGCTGACAATAATAACTAGTTATAATAAGAAGAAATAATCTGTAATTACACCTCTACGCTTTCAATACCAGTAATTATGGTGGTACTTTCGAGAGACAATGTTTTTCTGAGGTGGTACTTGGTGAAAAAAGTGTGAGAACCACTGCATTAAGCCAACATCTACTGTATTTTCATTAACTAACATGAACAAATAGTGTAATTATTGCATTGTTCATTGTTTATGTTGGTAAATGCATTAACTAATGCAACCTTAATGAAAAGTGTGGTTGCAACTAAATAATCAACACAACCGATTAATTCAAGTACTTTACTATAGTATGGTTCAAATGCACTATACATTTACTATAAATCATTCAGTCATTTTCTTGTCGGCTTAGTCCCTTTATTAATCTGGGGTCACCACAGCGGAATGAACCGCCAACTTATCAAGCACGTTTTTATGCAGCGGATGCCCTTGCAGCCACAATCTCTGGGAAACATCCACACACACTCACTCAAACACACGCACACACACTATGGACAATTAAGCCTACCCAATTCACCTGTACCGCATGTGTTTGGACTGTGGGGGAAACCGGAGCACCCGGAGGAAACCAACGCGAATGCAGGGAGAACATGCAAACTCCACACAGAAACGCCAACTGACCCAGCCGAGGCTTGAGCCAGCGACCTTCTTATTGTGACAGCACTACCTACTGCGCCACCTTTACTGTAAATCACTGTGGTATTATTTTTTATGTTAGTAGAGTGACAACCAGTGAGGATCTATAATTAGATGTGGCACCAACTAAGTGAAGACAGCTAAGCAGCAAAGGTCACATGTTAACAAGGTGCAAGTGTTCAACAAGTCAGATGGTTTTGGATGTGTCTACAATCAACCCCTCAGAGGCTCCTGAATCTCCAGGCAGGAATCTCATAATTAGTCAGATGATCTGCAGGATTTACAGCACGAGCGAACACAAGCGGCCAGCTGTCTGACAACTGTAATGCTCATCTGCAAAGCAAAGCATGTCTCTGGTGTCTCTTGCAAGACTATATTTGACTATGTTTAATGTTATACTGAAATAAAATGATTACTGCTGCTTGTTCAAACTACCTGTTTAAAATGAGCTGAAACAACACAATTCTTGCCAGGTTTATTTGTTTTATGTTTAGTCCACTTAAATTTGTAACACTTCAGCGTTTTGTGTTGAAACAACATGAAGGAATTGTGTTGGTCCAATTATCTGGTTAGGGGATTTGTAGTTCCCAGCATTCTTTGCGTAAGATTGAATTAAGAAAGGGAAATGTTGACAATACAAGTAATCTAGAAAGACTTTTTTTTTTTTTTTCATCAAATTTTTCTTTTAGGCGAAGCAGTGGCGCAGTAGGTAGTGCTGTCGCCTCGCAGCAAGAAAGTCGCTGGGTCGCTGGTTCGAACCTCGGCTCAGTTGGTGTTTCTGTGTGGAGTTTGCATGTTCTCCCTGCATTTGTGTGGGTTTCCGCCAGGTGCTCCGGTTTCCCCCACAGTCCAAACACATGTGGTACAGGTGAATTGGGTTGGCTAAATTGTCCGTAGTGTATGAGTGTGTGTGTGAATGTGTGTGTGGATGATTCCCAGAGATGGGTTGCAGCTGGAAAGGCATCTGCTGCATAAAAACCTGCTGGATAAGTTGGCGGTTCATTCCACTGTGGCGACCCCGGATTAATAAAGGGACTAAGCCGACAAGAAAATGAATAAATAAATGAATTTTTCTTTTATTTTGTATTTTTTGAACACAGAAAAACATGCCGTGGACAATCAGCATAAAACAAAATGTGTAGATATACATATATTAATCATTATAAAAGTTGTTAAATAATAGTATTAATAATAGCGCCATGACAACAATATTGTCAGTAAGAAGGAAAAACTGAAGAATAATGACAAGGAAATATTAGCGCAATTAAAAATGACAAATAAAATTAATTAATACATTACATACACATATATACACATACATACATACACACACACACACACACACACACATATATATATATATATATATATATATATATATATATATACATACATACATACACATATATATATATACATACATACATACATACACACACACATATATACATACACATACAAACATACACACAGAGATACACACAAACACACACACACACATATATATATATATATATATATATACATACATACACACACACACACACACACATATATATCAATAAACAAACACATACATACACACACACACACACACATATATCCATATACATATGCACACATACATACACGTTAATAAAACCAATTTCCAAACCAAAAAATGGCAATAAACCAAATCTGTACTTAGGGTTAAGTAAGGTTAAAATTAAGCCAATCGAAAATAAACAATTAACTAGAGGAATGGTGATATACACATAGAGATAGGTATTTAAAACTGTCCTGAAAAACCTCTACGACAATGAAAGTTATTAGAAGCCCAAACAGGAAACCTTAAATTACTATAAAAAGGTGAAAATAAAAATAAATAAAGATAATTAAATAATATAATAATAAAACAAATTGATAATAAATAATAAATGAAGGGAAGGGGGGGGGGGGGGGGGTTCTGGAACCAGAAGTTCATGCTTTTTGATGTCTCTTTGATTCAAGTTAGTAATCTAGAAAGACTTGTTAGAGTTTAATCTTCACTTTAGTTTGAAGATTTCGAATATTTTCAAATAATGCGTTGAGTTTTGAGATTACCACCTTGTAGAAGCAGCCGTGCTTTGGGTGTTGGCAGCTTTATTGAGTTATGGGTAACTGCAGTCTGGAGCAATGAGCGTGGCAAAAGGTAGGGCCGGGGTAAAGCGTTTTTCATTGGTCAATTTCTTTTTTTTTTCCGTTAGGGGCGTGGCGAACGGTTTTTCATTGGTCAAGGGTTTTATTTACGGTCAAATGCGTTGGCCAATTAGACAACGTATTAAATAAGCTGATCATTTAGCTTAAAGGTGGATCATTCTACTTCCTGCAACTGTTGTTTAGAATAAAGAATGAATTAAACGTAATCACAAGTTTCATTAAAGTAATGGGTAAATCTGCCTTCTAATGGATACAAATGCTTCAAATTCTATGTATCTGTTCTTTTCACTGGCTATTTATAAATGCACTACTAGAATATCTCACAGGCATCGGCGACTCATCTGCGATTCTCTCAGATCACGTCTTTGGTAGGTCATACTGTGTGATTGACTCTCGCGTGCACGAGCACCAATTTGCCTGTGAATTCAGGCATTTGTCTGCGATTTCTCAAAACCTGTCAGGGCGAAATTCCTCCAGTCTGAACTCGGCATAAGTGAATCTCAAACACAGACTGACCTTGTTGTGATCTTTGCAGAATGGGGAGCTGCAGTGTGGAGTGTTTTTGTGGCGGATCACGGCCTCATCTGAACCGAACTCAACAACCCGCAACCTACATCCAAAACAACAATGAACCAAAAGTACAACAGACCATTCAACAACAGCACTGCGTGAGTATTCCACAAAGCACATTCACTTCCCAGGGTTTCAAAGAGTTTATTTGTGATTAGACTTGGTTAAGGATTTATTCATAATTACAGCATTGTTTAGTAACTGTTGCACAATCACCAGACTTACTACTATTATCTGTTATTATTCAAGTAGTAAAAATAATAATTCAAATTACTATCGGTTCAGAGTTATTAAGTGCATTTTAAACAATCTAACACAAAGAAAGGAGAAAGCTAGATCACTCGCATTTCCACTGTTCGGCATTTCATAATCTGACTAAAAATGCAATGTGCAAATACAAAAGGGAAAGCATAGAGCCAGACATGAGATCCAAATCAATTCAAAACATGTTAACTAGAGCTGGGTGAAAAAAACAACAACAAATAACATTGATTTTTATCGAAATTCAATTTAAAGAAATAATACTGATGCTGCAAATCCCTTAATCCACTTGAAAACTTGAGACTTTTCAGTATTACGATGTATTTCCAACTCAAATGGAATATTGAGTAGGGGGCGGAGCTTTATTTTTGTGCTCCACCTCTCGTCTTTCAATCACAGCAAACTATTGTTTGGAGGGGTGTGGCTAAGCATGTCTTAAGCATATTTAGTCCAATCAGATGGCAGATTTAGATTAAGGATTAACAAAACAAACTTTTTATTTTCAGTGTGTTAACTTGCATAGATTAATTGTTCACTTTAAGAATAACGACGTTTTGCACTCGCAAAATAAACTCAAATTTAACTAAATTAAATTATTAAAATAAACAAAATTTAGACTATATCCAGACTTTAATGTTTGTAATTTAGAGGGTGGGGGCAGCACGGTGGCGCAGTGGGTAGCACTGTCGCCTCACAGCAAAAAGGTCACTGGTTCGAGCCCCGGCTGCGTCAGTTGGCATTTCTGTGTGGAGTTTGCATGTTCTCCCTGTGTTGGCGTAGGTTTCCTCCGGGTGCTCCAGTTTCCCCCCACAAGTCCAAACACATGCGCTATAGGGGAATTGGGTAAGCTAAATTGTCTGTAGTGTATGCAGACATCCCAAGTGTCCCGGAAGTACCGGGAGTCTCCTGCAGAAATCATCTCTGTCTCCCCCCGGTAATGACTTTTCCCAAGTTGGGATGTCTGTGTATGTGTGTGAATGGATTTTTACTGGCAATGGGTTGCAGCTGGAAGGGCATTCGCTGCGTAAAACATGTGTTGAATAAGTTGGCGGTTCATTCCGCTGTGGCGACCCCAGATTAATAAAGGGACCAAGCCGAAAAGAAAATGAATGAACGAGTTTAGAGAGTGAATATCTGCACTTCACCAATCATCCTGAAGATGTCGCCATTTATCAGTCGCCTTCCTGATGATTAAACAAACAAAAACATCTCGGTAGCCAATTGAAGTCAGCAAGATTAAAGTCTGGTGTGTAGAAGTAAGCAATGGGGGTAAAGATAAATCTTCTTAAACAACGTTTGCAAATAATGTCTCCAAGTGCTAATACCATGTATCCACACGTATTTGTTTTTATCTAAAGTAAATAATTGCGTGGCTATTGTTAATGTACCGTAAATGTGCTCTTCACTAATATAGATGAATAGGAGGGATTTAATTACTAACAATTATATTCAATTGTGGAATATTTGTCCGGAAAACTAACTTTTTTTAATTAAATATTAAATACTAATCAATATTGGATCAAATCAAACCCATATAAATAATAAATTAAACGTAATACCCAGCCCTAGTGACAACATTCAGATGACCTACCCACAGCTTCGACCTTTAAGCTAAGGAACAGAAGTAAAGTCATTAAAGGAATATTTCAGGGTAAATACAGCTCGAGTTATAAAAGACTGCAGATCTGTTACGCCTCGTCCTTCAGCTTGCACAGAATGAGAAACAACGGAAGTCTGTGGAGCAGTTCAACCAAGGCTTTAAAAGCAGATTATTACAGCACATTATGATCTCCGGTCAATATAAATCAGTCTGTGATAATCAACAACAGGTGCTGCACTTACAGATCAATTATTAAAAATTTTAATGTTGTTTCAAATATTCCCCAAGTGATGTTTAACAGAGTAAGGTCTGCTTTTTTCCACAGTGTGTCTTTTTTTCTGGATTAAGTCTTGTAATGTACTGTAATATGTGTTTATATAGCAAATTTACTGTGTATGGCCATACACCCAAAGCACTTCACAATCATGAGGGGGGGGGGGGGGGTGTCTCTCCACACCACCACTAGTGTGCAGCTCCACTTAGATGATGCGACGGCAGCCACAGGACAACAGCGCCAGTGCGCTCACCACACACCAGCTATAGGTGAAGTGGAGAGACAGTGATATTCGTTATTTCCAATGGAGGTCATGTGAGCGGCATGACATGCTCTTCCAGATGCACCCAGCTAAATGAATCCTGCAAGCGCACTGCAAATCACTAACAAAAACTGACTGATCAGCTTCAGCTTATTGAATATACACATTTCGGAAGACTAATTATCTCAGACAAACACAGAACACACAAACACTGCAGTTCTTTGTAATTTTCTCCATAAATAAATCTTGTATCGGAGCTGCAGCAATGTTTTGTCAGCTTGTCATCCTCTGAGAAAATGGTTTATGGTCGTCTAGCAACCTACGAACCATCGACCACCCCCGGTCAGCTGTAAAATTTTCACGCGTTGACCGGTCCGCGGTGATAAAAGGCTGAGGACCACTGGTCTACAGAACAAAGCACAGTTGTTCAATAACTTCGCTAATAAACCTAACTGGCCTAGTTATGCCTTTAAATGTCACTTTAAGCTGAATACTAAGATCTTGTAAAATATTATGTGTGTTGTCACCATGGCAAAGATAAAAGAGTTATTAAAGCTACCGTTTAAAATGTGTTGAATACGATCTGTTAAACAGCACTTGGGAAATAATTTAAAGAGAATTGAATCCAGCAGGATGAAATGTTTTCTTCAAGTGTACATCTCAAGTTATATTCCTTTAATATTCCTTCAATCCCGAGTGACATGTAACATACAATAATAATAACCATGACTCAGTCCACTCAAAGTGCATATAAGTGATCCTCAGTGTGATAATCATTCCTTCAAATATCCTCAGGATGGTGCATCATTTCTAGCAGCAACGTGTTAAAGAGCTAACACAGTGATGTCCAAACTCAGCCCTGGAGGTCCGGTGTCCTGCATATTTTAGTTCCATCCCCAATTAAACACACCTGAACCACCTAATCAAGCTCTTTCTAGGTATACTAGACTTCCAGGCAGGGGTGTTGGAGGAAGTTGGAGCTAAACTATGCAGGACACCGGACCTCCAGGACTGAGTTTGGACACCCCTGAACTAAGAGAACCGATTCCATCATTCTTAAATCTGGAGTGAGAACATAAACCCGCTTTCAAAAAGATCAACTACTTCAAAAACAATCAGCCCTTGTCTCTGCGGATGGTTTGAAGGGTTAGTTCACACAAAAATGAAAATGAGCTCATTATTTACCCCTATGGCATCCTAGGTGTACGACTCCAATCTGAGTTATTTTAAATGTTACAAATAATGAAAATCAGCATATACTTAGACATAGTTGGACTATAAGCATTCAGTACATGGAAATGACATACAGTGAGACTCGAACACTGCTTCCTCCTTCACCAGGAACATCAGGCCAATTGGAACAAATCATTAACTCTGACGATCCACTGGGATCATTAATATGCAACCCCCAGGCAGCGTTTAATTAACCACAAACTTTCCTAGTGAGATTACAACAGTTATAAATATGAGGGGACTCTTATTTTGAAAACAGGAAAGGCAGGGTCACAAAAAAGCAGCCGTTTTGTGACGCAAGCAGCCATGCATCTCATCTGTTTGTTTAATCTGATGGACTATACATTTTTTTCAGCACCTTCCGAAAAGGCATAAGGTGTGTTTACAGTATGTTTTGTTAGTTTACCGTGTATATTGCAAAGTTTGCTGTATTTATTTGCATTGAGGCAACTGTTTAGCTGATTGCACTAATGCACCAATAAAAATCACCTCAAAAGAAAGACGATGACAGACAGCGCTTGCCGGAAGTTACATAAAATAATTTGGAGGTTTCTTACAAAAAAAACATGGTTTCAAAACGATAAATCAGTTTTATCGATTAATTCGAGTGTGAAGTTCACATCAATTTGTTTGAATGAAACTCGCTATTACTCTAACACGTGTTATGTCATTATTCAACTGGTGTTTGTTGACTAACAATAACCAAATGTCGAGCGAGACGCATGCTTCCTGTTTATACTAGAATGCGCATGCACAGAGTGCGCTAATGGTCACGTGATATACGGTTTTGGTGGCGTAGTGTGGACGGAGATATGTTCAGAAACGCTAGGTGAAACGCGGATGGTTTTTGATCTAAAACGCCATTTTGAAACGAAAACGCATTAGTGTAAACGCGGCCTAAACTGTCCATATGTGTGTGAATGAGGGTGTATGGGTGTTTCTGTCTGGAAGGGCATCTGCTGTGTGAAACATATGATGGAAAAGTTGGTGGGTCATTCCACTGTGGCCACCCAATATAAATAAAGGTAATAAGCCGAAAAGAAAATGAATGAATGAAAATGGATTTAAATCGAAAAATTAGGGATTTATTTTTCGCAGAGATGGGTTGCGGCTGGAAGGGCATCCGTTGCGTAAAAACTTGCTGGATAAGTTGGCGGTTCATTCCGCTGTGGCGCCCCCAGATTAATAAAGGGACTAAGCCGACAAGAAAATGAATGAATGAAAATGGATTTAAATAAAAAAATTAGGGATTTATTTTCTTTTTAACGGGCTATATCACCCAGCCCTAGTTTCACTAAAGGAAATCTTATTTCACACACCCGAGCCACGTGAGGCATTTATTAATATAGATGGATGTGTGTTATTAGACTTTAATATAAAAATTATAATCCAAATATGATTTTTAAAATAGCTTCAATTAGATTTGACTGAAAGCAGAATGTAATGTACACCTGGGATGCCGTGATGTTGAGAATTAATTTCTAATTTTCATGTTTGCGTGAACTAACCCTTTAATAGGACTGTCAGTCAGTGGATGCTACACGGGTCAGGCTTCAGTGTTGAATTGGAGCGTTTGCCCTTGACTCGCAGCACTGCACGCTGACATGTTGGAGCGTCTGCATACTCTGGACGCGTTTCCGCTGGTTTCTGGTACAGTTTTTGTACCGTTCACACTCCTCACACACTTCAGGATAGAGTCCATGTGCGACAACTCCACCGACACGTGTTAGGAATGACTACTAATACAAGGCTAAGAGGCTGCGGATCCCCAGTAGGTGAAGTGCGAAGGCTAGGTCTCTGGGTTTGGTGTGGCCAGAAGAGGAACGTTATCTCTCCGGTGTCGGACTAGTGGTGGCCGCCGGTACTGTTCTCCATCCGCCAGAGTCTGTGGAAGGGGTTTGCGTTTGCTTTCTGGGAGGAGCAGGATGGAGAGGACGGCCAGCAGGGCGAGAGACGAGTAAACCACATGGTGCAGAAAGTAGCCATAGTGGTTACGCAGATCCATAAGAGGAGAGCTGAGGCGACCCACGCAACCCAGCGCCATCACGGCTCCAACACCACTTCCTCTGTGGACACAACAAGAATTTCAGTTTTAATCATCTGAATTTTTATATGTTTAAAATTGCTCATATTTAATCTTATATCAGATTTCTGTAAGGGCAGCAAAACCTACAATTAATTGCAGGAACTCAATTCCTCTTCAGCCAAATTTTGTAACTGTGACAGCCCTGCACACACATTTTCTGGGACCCAAGCTCATGCTCTTGCTTGTGTATTTGTGTTAAGCTCCACAAGATGGGCTGTGAAAACTCTTTGTGTTTTTAATAAGTCAATAACAAGAGCGACTGCTGCAAAGTCCTCCCAGGAGAAAGCTCTCGGCGGACAGCCAGAATGACACAGCAGGCATGCGTACATTACATCCCTAAGCAGCTCTCTGGTGTGTGTGTGTGTTGTTTTTCTTCACCATTTCACTCTCCATTAATGCCCTGCATCCTGCTGTTTCAGGAGAGGTTTAAGAAAGAGTGTGTGTACCTGATGACGGTGGGCATGACTTCAGCCGTGAACAGAATGGAGAGAGAAGCAGCCGCTTGAGATGAGAACAAACCCATTATGGAGAACACCTTCATGGCTCCATCGCTCAGGTCTGCGCACAAACACACACACACACACACACACACACACACACAGCTAAATTTGTTTGGAAGCTCATTTCTGCCCCGGGATAAAGAATACAAGTAATTGTTATTGTTATTATTATTTATGTTGTTGGTTATTTTAGAATTCAGAAATAAGTTGAATACAACTGTGAGATATAAAGTAGAAAGTACAAATGCCAAAGAGTGAGTCTAAAGCAGGGATGGCCAACCAATTTTTATAAGGGGCCACAATAGACTCTAGGGTGGTTTAGAGCAGTGGTTCCCAACCTGGGGTCCGCAGAGTTCACAAGGGGGGCGCGGGAGAGGATAAGTGTTGAGGTAGAAAAAGGCATAAAAATGCTCCACTATTATATAGGGCTGTACAATTAATCGAAAATCCGATTTCAAAATATTATAAAAAAAAGCATTAATCGAGATAAATGATTATTGCATCATATACCGCCACCTTTCCAGTTGTTCACTGTTGGTCTTAAAAGCGCGAACGAGCGCGTGCTTATGTGTGTGTGCGGCACGCACACGCAGCCAGAAGCATGCGGCCGGTCAGCATTCGCTCCCATTCGCACACTGAGACGAGCAGAGGAGCGCAGACATCTAAAGTCATTAACGTGAGCGCTTTAATGGTCAAATAGGTGTCAAAACGCGGTGTTTAGTGATTATTTACATTCACCATCATTTGTGTAATAAACAAATGAGTTGAGGATCAAAAGACATGTGAAAGAGAAACTAAAGAGACAGTAGCCCCTTTCACACATACAGACCTTTCCGGAAAATTACCGGCAATTTTCCGGAAAGGTTGTATGTGTGAACAGGTCCTTTTTGAAAATACCGGTAAATTCGTTCTGGCTATTTTCCGGAAAGAGAAGTTGTAACATTACCGGCAATTTGCCGGAATGCTGCGCTGTGTGAACGCAGAAGGAAGATTTCCGGAATAAGCTCGTGCACGTCTAGAACGTGCTGACGTAAGACTTCTGCTTTAGCCAATCACAACAGTCAGACGCATTTACGTCCGCGCGGTTTGTGAGAATAAAAGCCTTTGAATATTTTTCCAGACACATTTAGCTGCAAGAAGTTAGTCAGATCACGTTTATATGTTCTTCTTAATGCCAACTGTGCAAATAATCATCGATAAGATGCTTATGATAAGCCGTTGTTTGTTTACCTTCAAGCTTTGCGTGTGCCCATGAAACAGCCTGTGAGCGTCAGCACACGCACAAATTATGAACATCTCGACATGCGAATATGATCCAGTGAAAGTTGTTTACAATATTGATCATCCACAGAGTTTGTAATTTAGTCAAATGTTTACAAATACAAGCGCAGCCGTTTAAAGCTCATTTGTGGTGAATGATGTCAGAATTTACCGGCATTTTGGAATGGATGTGTGAATGCTCTTTTCCGGAAAATTTCCGTAACGTCCTCGCCTGTGTGAACAGCGCTTTTTTCAATATACCGGTAAAGTCGTTCCGGAAATTTTCCGGATATTTACCGGTATCACTGTGTGAAAGGGGCTAGTGAGAAATATTCCTACTGCCTCCTGTTTTTATCATTTTTAATCAAACAACGAGAAAATCCCTCACTAGTCTTGACTGAAGGACTGCTGTGTTTTTCTTACAGTGAAGATGCTTAAAGCACAGTTTGTTTAATATTTTTGTTCTATTGTATTTATTTCTCTTTCATTTGCAGGGTGGAAAATAACTGTATGTAAACACTTGAAGTCAGAATTATTAGCCCTCCTGAATATTAGCAACCCTTTTCCTCCCAATTTCTGTTTCATGGAAAGAAGTTTTTTTTTAAACTTATTTCTGAACATAATAGTTTTAATATCTCATTTCTAATTACTGATTTCTTTTATCTTTGCTATGATGACAGGTCAAAATACAAGCATTCAGATTAAAGTGCAATTCAAAGGCTTAATTAGGGTAATTAGGCAAGTCATTGTATAACAGTAGTTTCTTCTGCAGACAATCAAAAATATTTATTGCTTAAGGGGGCTAATAATATTGACCTTAAATTGGTTTCAAAATATTTAAACCTGCTTTTATTCTAGCTAAAATAAAATAAATAAGCCTAGAAGAAAAAATATTATTAAGAAATACTGTTAAAATTCCTTGTTCTGTTAAACATAATTTGGAAAATATTTATAAAAAATAAAAATAAAAAAATTCTCAGGAGCGCTAATAATATTGACTTTAACTGATAATCGTTTTGAATAATCGTGATTACAATTATGACCAAAATAATCGTGATTATGATTTTTCACAAAATCGAGCAGCCCTACTATTATATATGTATTTTTAAGTACAAAAAAAAAAAAAAAATATATATATATATATATATATATATATATATATATATATATATATCAAAACACATGGTTAAAATTACAACATAATGGTAAAAATAATTAAAATGAATAACTTTAAATAATTATTTAAATTTAGCTCACTCACGCAATGTGCTTGTCAACGTGTAAAGGCAAAATCAAAACAAAATCGGCAGAGAAATCGTAAATGCAGTGATTCTTTAGAGGCGAAGAAAAAGATTAGACAGTATGACAAAGCCTACCTAAATTTTGGTTTTATTGATGGCCAAGACAAGTTAAAACTGATTAATTTATATTTTCTATACATATTATATATTAATATTACACAAACACACACATACAGTATATATATATATATATATATATATATATATATATATATATATATATATATATATATATATATATATATATATATATATATATTTAGTACATGGGTGTGTGTGCGTGTGTATTTAAATGGTGGGGGGGCTCCAATGTTTGTATATGTTCATGGGGGGGGCCTCTAAGAAAAAGGTTGGAAACCACTGGTTTAGAAAACCAGACCTATACAGTAGGGATGTAACGGTAATCAGAATTTCACAGTACGGTAATACCTCGGTATGAATGGCACGGTACAGTATTTATTGAATCATTTACAGGAAAAACAAAAGTAATGAAAAGACTCGTAAAAAGTTAGCAGTTTTTGTTTGCATTTTATTTTTCAGTTTGGCTTTTCGTTTTAATATTGGCAGTCTTGATGCAGAAATGCTGTGAAAATCAACGTGACGATGTGTTGTCGCAGTGGAAATAAACATTAAATAATTAAATTTTATTTTCAATTTTGGCAGATATTCTGCGAACCGTGTTTTATAAACTTGTTAATCTGCTTTTCATTTTAATTTGATTGAGCCATGTTCATGTGTTATGCAATAAGTCCATATGTTGATTACTGTGATGGGCCTAGATGTAACCAATTTCTAATAACTTTCTCATTTCTTTGATAGTCGCCATGATGACTACATAATATTTGACTAGATGCTACTAGTAATAGACTTTCTCCAGAAGAAAAATCTAAAAGGAAACACTGTGAAAATGGCCTTGCTCTGTTAAACAACACTTCTCAAATGTTTGAAGATGAATACAATCTTGAAAGGAGGGCGTCTAAATTTGTCTCACGAGGGAAGTAATTTACACATACACACTTACAGTCCATGAGTCCGAGCAGGATGAGCGAGGCCAGTCCTGTGAGGGTCATGGCCAGCAGCAGGATCCCCCTCCGGCCGCAGCGGTCCACTGTCGCCCACAGCAGCAGCCAGGCTCCGCCGCCAGCACACACCGACAGCAGGTACGTCCAGTAGAAGGTCGGAGGAGTTCCCCGAACATCATCACTGAAGGAGCTGTAGCAGTGACTGATGCCATGAGAGATGAACCTGAGCACAACACACACACACTTACGCATGCTTTTGCCTTTTCAAGTTGGCTTCAAATCAAAATGCACTCTTCTGTTTTCACATGTATAGAGTAGGGCTGGACAATAGATGGTTTCAGCATTGATATCCTATAGTGTAATCATGCGCAATAGGCACATCACAGCACGTGCAGTGTTGAATGTGGGTTATAATTGATCATTCATTCATTTTCTTTTCCGTTTCTTATAAATATGCATACAGTGAAGACGGCGCTCATATGAATATGTATGCCACAACAGTTTTAGTTTGTGTTAAGTTAATTTCAAAATGTAATTAGGCAGTTCTTTATATCATATTTTCATTTTATTGTTAAGACGAAGTGATGTGAATGAGGTTATACAGTACACTGTTTTTACCCGATGTGTCCTTTTCCATATCAAACTTGCAAAGTCTGAACTTCAGCAAAGGGTGCAAGACTGAACTGTGTGCACTTAACATTGAGAACAGGCCCAATCAGAGAGGTGAACGTCTGCGGCCACACCTCCGTTTTCAGATGTCTCCGTTTACGCCCATCCACACTGACACAGGGCTGCAGCGTTTTAAAATGAAAACGGCCTCTTCAGCATTTCCAAAAATCTGTTTTTTTAGGGCTCAAAAAACTCTGAAAACGCTCAAAACGTGTGCGCTTTAAAACTAAGATGTGTTAGTGTAAACAGGGCCTTAATCTGTTTCTAAATGAATCATTTGATTCCAACCCAAGCTCATTCTGGAAACGTAGCCCCGCGGACGTTTCTGGAGACCGCGATTTACGTGGCCGGAGGTACGTACGGCCGCGTTTAGTTTTTCTCGAGCGAACGAGAAAAACCTCTTCGCGCTCACCGGCCGACGGCTCATCTCCGAGTAGAGGGCTTTCCCGCTGCTACCAGTTTGTCAGCTTAGCTCGCAGCGTTACGTCGGCAGAGCAGAGGCCCAGAGGAGGAGGAGCCGGCCGCGGGGACGACTGGGATCGGGTCCGGGGAACAGCGGTTCCAGAAATCAGATAAGATGAAAAACAAAATCCGAAAAATAAGGGCGAGAACGCGGCGGGATCCGAAAACTTGGTCGAAATCAAAGATGCGGGCTTCTGCTTTTTTTTTCTGGACGGCAGACGTTTTTGCAAAACGTCGCTTGGGTTTAGGGAAGGAGGAAGAGGAGGGCGGCTGGGTCGGCAGATCGTTCAGCCAGCCAGTCGGATGGACGGTCGCTCCACAGTGGCCTCCGATGGTTTTCGCGTGAGAACAGAACAGGCGCAAATGGCGCACGCTCCCGAGAGGCACTCGAGACGCGAAAAAGCGCGCACAGCAGCCTCTCGCAGATCCGCAAAAACAAAAACCGTTTGAATACGTACCTCACGGGATACGTGAATACGTATGAATACATACCTTTCACAATGAGCCCAGGTTGTTTGATTCAGTGATCCATTCATAAAAACGACCTTGCTTAGTTTCTATGTGAATCTGCCATTTTGAATAAATGATTACAACCCAGGCTCATTCTGAAAACATAGTCCCATCGACTAACCCACTCTCCTCCTTCCCTAAACCCAACCAATTTTATCGATTGACCTGCCCACCCACTTACTCCCCTATTCCCAACCAACAATTTATAAGAGCCATCCAGAAAAAGAAAAGCCCTCGTCTGATTTTTTACCAAGTTTTCGGATTTTACCACGTTCTCACCCTGTTATTCACTTATTTTTTGGATTCTGTTTTTGTCTTAACCTGATTTCTGGAATTGCTCTTCCCTGGACTCGAACCCGGTTGTCGTGGTGGTCAACTCCTCTCTGCGTCTCAAGTCCACCAAGGTATGTGAAGAGCTAACTGGACAAACTGGTTGCAGTGGGAAACCCCTCCACACGGAGGTAGACGGTCAGCCGGTAAGCGAGAAAAGGAACGGTGTCATACCACCCTGTAGCGTTCACCTAAAAAATGAAATGCAGCCATACGTACCTCTGGCTACATAATTCACGGTATCCAGAAATGTCCATGGGACTACGTTTCCAGAATGAGCCTGTGTTGCATGATTCAGTGAATCACTCCTTAGGACAGTGACTTGTGTACCTACTGATGATTTTAGTGTCATATTTAGATCATGAATATTATATTTATAAAATGCTTTCTACTATACATTATGCTTTTATATAAACGTTTGGTTTTATTATGCAGTTTTAAATAAGCATTAAACATTCTTTTAATATAGTAGTCCAAAAGTCAGTATGTATGAAAATAGTTATTAATATATTCATTATATTTGCTTCCTTATTGTTATAATTAAACAGTTAAACTATTTTTGATACAGCTCAAATGCTGTTGGATAGTTTGCTGCTAATAAAATGCTGTCAGAATCTTTGTGCGACAGTCTTAAAGACACAGAAAGCAGCTTGACGAACAAGTGTTGATGTGCTCTGACCTGGGAATCTAGGATCATACGATGGTTTTCGTGTCATATTGAATTATCAATGTCAGGCCGAGATCAGCACAAAACTCTCTTAACTACTTGTCAAAAATATTTTTAAATATGACCCAGTTCAACTTCTTTTTACTCAGTGACATGATTGATGATGGCTTTAGAGCATTTGCTGAGTCAAGTGAATCACTCACGATGTAAATCCCAGCACGCAGAGGTTCTTCCAGATGTTTCTGCTGTGCAGCAGCTCCGGGAAGGACAGATGAGGACGTGTAGGAGACGAGGACGATTCACTGTCCAGCTCTGCGGCACATACAGGAACACACTGATTAAAGGGACAGCTCACCCAAAAACAACATTCACTCACCACTTACTCTAAACATATGAGCAACACCAGCGTTATGAATGTGACAATTTAGTAAAAACTCAAAACATACCTTCACAGAGACAGCATGTTCACATTAGATTAAATCATCTGTTTATATTTTACAAAACAACTCAATGGGATCAAGAAAAATCAATCTGTAAACATGTTTTATATTGTAAATGAAGGAAATAAACATGCGTTATGGATGTGACCAAAAAAATCTGCAAGTTTACAGAACATAACATACTTTGTAGAAATCCTCTGAATTAAACTGCACAGCCTCAAAAAAAATGATGCTAATCAACAGGATAAGAGTGACTGTATAGAACAAAATGACTGATTTTAATTGACATTTCCTGCATTTATGAGGGCAAATGCTTCGTTATGGATGTGATAGATGTAAAACTGCCACTTGTGTGACTTTGTTAATGTTTTCAAACTATTATATTTGATTTACCAGAGACATTTTTGCATATTTTTACAGTACTGTCAAGCACAGGCTTACACAAACAACTTTTCTTTCACTATTTTGGTGAAAACTTGACTTTTTTTCATGACCAGGTTGACATTTGCATTGCATTAAATTGCTCTGATTTTATTTATTTTTTTGTTGAACACAAAACAAGCTATTCTGAAACATGTTGGGGGAAAAAGATGCAAATTGCAATTGAAAATTAAATTAATGTGCATAAATGGAATATGGCTTAGAGTTGGGCGATGTCGACCAATTTAGCATCATATGATGTCTAATGTGAAACATCCGGGGTCGCCACAGCGGAATGAATCGCCAACTTATTAATTAATTAATTAATAATGAATGAATTATTTGTAGCCTACTGTTTTAACTAGCTGACCTGCATGCTCTTTGTTTTACCCATGACCAAATCATAAATAAATAAAGATAAGTTACACACAGATGACCACCTGTCAATCACTTTTTCCTCAGGACTCTGGCATGAATAGGTTATATGCTGAGCTAGTGTTCTTCCCAGGCTGATAAACTTCCGGTGACTTTTTATTGTCAGTTTTTGTCTATGGTTCCTTTTACAGCATTGATGTGGGAATGTAGTTAAAATACAATCAGTTAAACAGACTTTGCCATTCATTTAGTTGCTCAAGCGCAAAACGAGACAAAGCCATGTACTCGCACGCGCCCATCAGAATCAGCAGGCTAGCGCAGAAGCTCCATTGAATATACTGGGGTAAAGTAAATGCTCATATTATAAAGACATGGCGGGGGAAATGTAATGTAATGCAGTGCTTCTTGTACAATCTGAGACCCACTTTATATCAGATATCACTCAGCCAGTGGAGATCGCTGATTTGTAAAGAAAACAGACCTTAAACGTGCCAGTTTTGCATTGACAAAAGTTCATCGGACGCGTTTAACCCAGGTTTACTGGCAAATGGAACGTCCTGTTAGCATGCTTCTGCATATACCCTATAGGCAGAGTGATCTGTGTTGTTATAATGACGTCAACAAACTTGGTTGGTAAAAAGGTGCAACAGAAACCAACCGACAGCGTCTGAGATTTTCACTAAAATGACTAAGTACAAGCGTGAAGCGAAAGACCGAAGCAGTGTTTTGACGCTGGGACATGCTACCTGATAGATTCAAACAACAGAAGAGTCGTTCGAGACGAGATTAATTAAATATCACCTTTAACAACTATAGTGAGACGCCATCCAGCGGGACACCCTTGACGAACTGTCTGACGTGCACTGCTCTGTGGGCTGACTGCTGGAGCTCAGACATCACGTGAATTTTTAAAGCTAAGATGTATCAGTGTAAACGGGGTCTGAGTGTGTGGGTTTTTCCCGAGCGGGTTGCTGCTGCGACAGGGACAGAGCAGAGGATCGTGATGCCGGCTCAGCATCGTGATGGCTATCAGCGATGGACGATGGCACTGTCTATCAACCCAACCCTACTATGGCTTAAATCATTTATGAAATAAAACATTTCTCTTTAAATAAAACCGTCGCTGCTTTGTCTATTAATGCGTCCCATCACACTCCAGGCTCAACAGAAAAGCAGATGCCATTGCAATGTATACATTAGCTCAGTGTTTGGTTGCAGCCGAAAGGGCATCCGCTATGTAAAACATATGCTGGACAAGTTGGTGGTTCATTCTGCTGTGGCGATCCCTGATAAATAAAGAGACTAAGCTGAAGGAAAATGAATGAATGAAATGAGAATAGACATGAAAACCAAATGATGGAAGCAGCCACTGACATCCATAGCAGGAGCAAAAACTATTATGGAAGGTCAATGGCTGTTTTTTTTTTTTTCCATAATTCCTGAGGATATTTTCCCTCGTGTTCATCAGAAGTGAAAGATGAGCAAAGGATGGCAGAATTTTCACTTTTGAGTGAACGTCCAAAAGAGCCATCCTCCTAAAATGAAACATCCTCCTGAAGTGTTAGAGCACTGACCGGTGAAGCTGTCGTCGTCTCTCTGGCGGTCGCTGCGCTCACAGAAGGAGTTTGCGTCTCCAGTTCTCTCTGTAAGCAGAAGCCATCGCGGCGATTCTGGAAACACACCCGGGATCCTGAAGACCAGCAAACACACATGTAGATGACAGAAACACAGAGCAGCTTCATGAAGCCATAACCACAGCACAATCAATCGCAAACGAATTGTTAAATTCCAGTCGAGCATTAACAAAGATTGTAGCTGAATCTGTGGTTCTAGGTGATCGTATAATGAAAGTCAATGGTTACCAGCTGTGTAGATCAGTGTTTCTCAACCATGTTCCTGGAGGACCACCAGCTCTGCACATTTTCCATGTCTCCTTAACCAAACACACCTGATTCAGATCATCGGCTCATTAGCAGAGACTGAAAGACCTGTAATGGGTGTGACAGACAAAGGAGACATCCAAAACATGTGGAGCTGGTGATCCTCCAGGAATGTGGTTGAGAAACACTGGTTTAGATTGAAAATGAAAATACATGTTTAATTCATTCCCCATTATACATTACTCATGGCTTAAATAATATATTTTCAAATAAGCTTTTTTCATACATTAATGTATACATTTATCTTTTATATATATATATATATATATATATATATATATATATATATATATATATATATATATATATATATATATATATTTATATATATATATATATATATATATATATATATATTACATGTTATAATTATACTATAAGACTATTTTTGATACAGTTTAAAGGCTGAACACTACAGTTTGCTGCTAATAAAATGTCAGAATCTCTGTGTGACGCAGAAAGCAGCTTGATGGACGAGTGCTGATGTGCATGTACAGCTCTGCTGCGTCACTGGGAATTTAAGATCAATAATCCTGAATGAAGCTCTACATGAAGTGTTGAGGAGCTCCTGCTGCTAATATGTGTGTGTTTAGGTGCTGAGATTAGATCAGCGAGGTCGCGGCCCACAAGGGGGCCTCAGTGATCTTTGTGGGGGGGGTTGTGTCATATTTAAAGAAAATTCTTAGCAGTGGACAATTAGGAGAAGGATCATGTTGGCTTAGTTCATTTTTTCCCCTACCTCAGTGGTCGTCAACCACCGGTCCGTGGATCAATTGGTACCGGGCCGCACAGGAAATCAATAATTGTTTCCATTTTATTTATTGTCTGAGTCTGAACGATCTATTATTTTAAAAAGTCTTTTATTTTGAAAAATGACCATATTCTCCCGGTTATATCTGTCACTTGAGCACCAAAATTTTACCCACAAGCATTAAAATTGAGTATGTAACAGACGTCTTTGGAAAGTTTCTTTGCTACGGGAAAAAGGCCCAGTGAACGACCTGCGAACTGCCAAGGAATGGGTCAGCAAATCAGGTGAATCAGATCAACAACTGATGGGGATTGCAAATGAAAGCGTTCGCATATTACGAATTTCTAGAGTTTGCACAAGTTTGTTGTCTCCAATTAAGGTGTGCATCTTGTGCACCGCGAGTCACGTGACAAGAATTGACCGATCAGCTTCAGCTTGTATGGAATATTCACATTTCGGTAAGACTAATTTTCTAAGACAAACACACAAACACTGCAGCGCTTTGTACTTTTCTCCGTGAATAAGACTTGTATCAGAGAGTGACAGCAATGTTTTGTCAGCTTGTCATCCTCTGAGAAAAAGATTGATAGTCGCCTAGCAACCTACGAAACACCCCCAAACCCCCCGCAGTAAAATAGTCAAGCGTTGACCGGCGCATGGTGATGAACAGGTTGAGGAGCACTGCCCTAGCTGACCAAAAATAAACTCATTTGTAATCCGTCCTCCACAAAAAAGACGGAGTCTTACTGATTCGCCTCGCAGCAATCCTCACACTAATTGATAGAGCAGAACAAATAACATGCCAGTAGTAAATTGTAACAGCCTATATTATGTTGTCCCTTATACACCAGTGTGAACACTGATATTTATGTTACTGAATTTCAAATAGGGTCAATTTAAAGGCCAAAGGATTACATTTTTACGTTACAAATGGCCTGATGGTTTGCTTTTATATTTTACATCAGGCTATTATTCATTCATTCATTTTCTTTTCGGCTTAGTCCCTTTACATACCGTTTGTTTGACAACATTTTTTGTCATAATTAATGCAAAATTATATGAGCGATAATATCATTAAATGTGGGGGGGCCTCACAATATTTTTCTGGGAAAAAGGGGGAACCATTGAGCTAGAGGACTGAAGGCCTGACCTGCACAGATTGTGTTTATATCTGACATATCAAATGAGCTTCATGCAAATGAAGAAGCTCACAGAACAGGTTTCAGGAGTCAGCGGTCATTAAACACTGCTGATGAATGAGGGATTCAGCTCATATAAACGTCACCTTCTCTGCTTATTGAGTTATTGGTCTGACTTTCTAATGTTAAATACATTTATTTAAGTGTACAATATTTGCGTCGGGATCTTCAATTATTTTGTTCTAGTCTTTTGCTTTTGGTACACTGTAAAAAATGGCCGTGACTTCAACGGTAAAAAACTGTAAAAATGCTACAGTACAAATCCGTAACCTGGTTAACGGTATTTTTCCTTAATATATACGGCGAATAACCGTAAATTGACTTTCCCAGAATTCCCTGCATGGCACATCACTTTTTATGCATTTGGTTGACATCGATATAAATTGTTTTACTTGTTTTCCCATCAGTTATGCACATTAGAGATTTATGTTACATCTAATGTTGATAAACAATGTTTATTTCATGACTTTAATTGTAAGCGTGTTACCATGCTGCTGTTCAGTAGCTGTGTGAATGACACTGAGCACCTTCTACATGCTGATACTCTTTTCTGCTTGTGGGAAGAGTTGATTGTGACGAGCATTGGCTCGTTATGTAACTTCCTCATCACCTCCTGCATGTGGATGTGCTAACGTGTTTAACTGAGTAACAAAAGATGTGTAGATGTTGATCATTCAAAACACAGACATATTACCTCGATAAATTATAAAAATACGGTAATTTACCGTAAAAATGAGAAATTACTTTTACGGTTTGTACCGTGTTTTTTACATTAAAGTACTGGCAACCACAGCTGCCGTTTTTTTACAGTAAATTTTACGGATTTATTTTTTACAGTGTATGGTCTAATGTATATACACAAATATACACTTATCACGAAGCATCCTACAAAACGCCTGAACTTAAAAGGGAGATCTGTAAAGCCTAGTACACACTACATGAGTTCACACATCTGCAGATCGCTATGAAATTTGGTTTTGTTTTTGAATTGCTGTGTTGTTCACACTGATCCACAAGAGGGCGTCACACTCGACATGATCTGACAACTCTTTACCCAACCCAAAACCCCACCAATGAAATGCTGAGGGTGGAGCCGTCGGAAAGAGCTGGACGCTATTGGCTGATGTGATGATGACACCACTGACACAGCGTTTGAAATGGCTCAGAAAGTGGTCAAGGGAGCATTTGAAAGCATCGTCAATCAGCTGATCTGTCAGCAGATCGATTGCTCATATACCTGCACAGTTCAGCTGATAGCCGATCAGCCATTTTGGTGACTGTCGCTTTAAATGCAAATGCGATTGTTCTTGTCTTAAAAAGGGGGCGGAGCTACAAATGCCTGTAATTTAATAACAAGACTAACATACTATGCTAATGAGGGAGAGATGGTCACTAGTGGGCAGAGCTTTTTACCCTCTGATGACTTGTACAAATAGAGAATGTCAATCAAAGTGTTTCTGCAAAATATAAATATAATTAATTTCTTTTTCCCATTAGAGGCTGGATATATTCACACACTGCCAACACACGACTGGGTTTAAACTCTCTATAAATGTGATTTATTTCATAATAGCTCTCCTTTAATATTGTAATATTGTCATTTTGACAGTGTATTGTGGGCTATTCCATCAAATATACCTGTGCAACATCAGACTGGCTTTGTGTAATAGTAAATAAACTATTCCTCAGCTAATTGTGTGTGTGTGTCTAACCCGTAGCAGAGGAACAGAGAGAGTGGAGCGGCTCCGGTCCCAATCAGACCCCTCCAGGAGCCGCAGCCGAGGGCCACGGCCAGCAGCAGGAGCTCGCCGGAGAACATGGTCAAACCGGACAGCATGGTGACCAGCAGACGCAGAGACGGGTCACACAGCTCCAGACCTGCACACACACACACACACAACAAGCTCAGATACACACTTCCATATTCTGCTTGAGGATCATCATATCTGCAGCTCATGTTGACTCAGATTTACACTCAACAGATGCCAGAGCTGATGTTTACAGTACAAACAGCACTACAGTATACTGTATGATGACCTTCTGCAGACACTTTCATTTTCCAGGACACATACATGTAACAGATTTGACCATGTTTGTCATGTAAAACTATTATAAAACATTAAATAACTTCATGTTAATTACATAAGTAACCCTTCTGTACATAAAAGCAATGTAGATATGAATAAAACGGGTGCGTAATCAGAATATATTCAGAAAATACATAGGAATAACTGAAGTATACATGGAAATAAAACTGAAGTTTGTCATATTTCATTAAAACAGACTGAAATAATCTGAATATAGATTGTAATACAATGGTGTAATCCAAATATAACGAGGAATAATCAGAATATAGATCAGAAAAGTTAAAAATAAAGTGGAATAACTGGAATAAACACCTAAATATAGATCAGAATAATCACAATATAGATCAGAATAATCACAATATAGAGGAATAAATGGAATATAGAGAGGAATAAGAGGAATAATCTACTATAGCAAGGAGTAAAGCTGCTGCTGGTGTGTGTGTGTGTGTGTGTGTGTGTGTGTGTGACTCACGTGTGATGTAGAGTGTGAGGTAGACTCCAGCGCTCGCAGCAGCCAGACAGAAGCGCATGGCGATGAAGAGCGGCGGTGACGGAGAAACACACACACACACTCCAAACACCACAGCCAGGGTGAGAGACGCCAGCAGAGACCGGTGTCTGCCCAGCCTGAACACACACACAGAGAGAGAGAGAGACACACACACACACAGGTCAGAGCAGCACTACACTCACAGACAGCAGTATTTTTTATTTCAGTAAACGAAAATGTGTTTGACCAACAGCTTTAGTTTGAGTTTTGGTTTACTATAATAATGTAGCAATAAACTAGGCCTGGAAAATGCCATGACTTTTCCAGGTTTTCCATGACCGTATGAACCCTGAGTGAAGAGTGTCTCACCGGTCAGACGTGTAGCCCAGACACAGACAGCCCGTCAGGGTCCCCAGAATGAAGCAAACCTCCTCTACTGGAACCAGCCAGTACCGCGAACACACCAGATCCCACTGACAGAGACAGGAAGTCAAACAAAACACACCGGACGTCACTCCATGTTCATTTTTAATTAATTAATCTGGAACAAACACATTATTTATACACATATATACTCATTTAACAACACACATAATTTGCAAATAATATTGCTGCATATATATAAAATAAACACGCGCACACATATCTTATGTCAAAACAGACTTGCAATTAATCACGACTAATCTTTGCCCAGCAATTGGGTTTTAACCCAACACTGACTGTGTTTATGTTGCATGAACCCGCAGAGTCACATGACCAACAGCATCTGAATGTGAGCAAACCAGTCCTTCAGCACATATGAGCAGACGTCAGGGTGGAGAAGCACAAAACATCATCTAAATATAAACCCATCCAGAATCACAACCTCCAGTAAATCCACACTGACAGAGTTCAGACTCCGACTTCAGAGACACCGAGCAAACATTAGTTAAAGATCAACTCTACAGTAGAGGAGTGAATACTGTCTGCATACCAATAACCCATCATCAGCTGCTGTTAGTGTTTAACGAACACAGATTCAGAGCAAATACATTCTATATTGCCATAATCACATACTGAATGCTCCTTAGTGCAAGAAATAACATTATAGTTAAAGACTAGATTACAACTCACTATTCTATCAAAAATGTGTATGCTGAATAGAATAAAGCCTTCAGTCTTATACAACAGTGCTGCGCTGCATTTCAGCCTTTATAGCAACCGTCTGCATGTGCTGTATTCTGATTATTACGCAACAACATGCGAAACATAACGTTAGACACAAAACAATGCTCTGAGCGATAATAGTTCATGAACTCTAAACCCAAAGCTGACAGGATGAAAACAGCTGATGGAGTATACACTAACCTGCGCAATATTCAGACACTAGACTGAGACAAACAGTCAAAAACACAACAGAAACTAAAACAGCTGATGGATTATACACTAACCTGCACATTATTCAGACACTAGATGGAGACAGTCAAAAACACAACAGACACTAAAACAGCTGATGGAGTATACACTAACCTGCGCAATATTCAGACTCTACATGGAGACAAACAGTCAAAAACACAAAGCTGACAGACACTAAAACAGCTGATGGAGTATACACTAACCTGCGCAATATTCAGACACTAGATGGGCCAGATGGTAAAAAACACAAAGCTGACAGAAACAGCTGATGGAGTATACACTAACCTGTGCATTATTCAGACACTAGATGGAGACAAACAGTCTAAAACACAAAGCTGACAGAAACAGCTGATGGAGTATACACTAACCTGCACAATATTCAGACACTAGATGGAGACAAACAGTCAAAAACACAACAGAAACTAAAACAGCTGATGGAGTATACACTAACCTGCACATTATTCAGACACTAGATGGAGACAAACAGTCAAAAACACAAAGCTGACAGACACTAAAACAGCTGATGGAGTATACACTAACCTGCGCAATATTCAGACTCTACATGGAGACAAACAGTCAAAAACACAAAGCTGACAGACACTAAAACAGCTGATGGAGTATACACTAACCTGCGCAATATTCAGACACTAGATGGGCCAGATGGTAAAAAACACAAAGCTGACAGAAACAGCTGATGGAGTATACACTAACCTGTGCATTATTCAGACACTAGATGGAGACAAACAGTCTAAAACACAAAGCTGACAGAAACAGCTGATGGAGTATACACTAACCTGCACAATATTCAGACACTAGATGGAGACAAACAGTCAAAAACACAACAGAAACTAAAACAGCTGATGGAGTATACACTAACCTGCACATTATTCAGACACTAGATGGAGACAAACAGTCAAAAACACAAAGCTGACAGACACTAAAACAGCTGATGGAGTATACACTAACCTGCGCAATATTCAGACTCTAGATGGAGACAAACAGTCAAAAACACAAAGCTGACAGACACTAAAACAGCTGATGGAGTATACACTAACCTGCGCAATATTCAGACACTAGATGGGCCAGATGGTAAAAAACACAAAGCTGACAGAAACAGCTGATGGAGTATACACTAACCCGCGCATTATTCATACACTAGATGGAGCCAAACAGTCAAAAACACAAAGCTGACAGAAACAGCTGATGGAGTATACACTAACCTGTGCATTATTCAGACACTAGACGGAAACAAACAGTCTAAAACACAAAGCTGACAGAAACAGCTGATGGAGTATACACTAACCCGCGCATTATTCATACACTAGATGGAGCCAAACAGTCAAAAACACAAAGCTGACAGACACTTAAACAGCTGATGGAGTATACACTAACCCGCACATTATTCAGACACTAGATGGCACTAAAAAGACAAATACGCAGAGCTGACAGAAACTAAAACAGCTGATGGAGTATACACTAACCTGCAAAATTATTCAGACATTAGATGGTGTCAAACAAACAGTCGTGACAGACGAGTAAATATATGAATTGGTACGAGTTGGTGATTCTCAGTTCCTAAATGAGATTTAGTGTTATTCAGCGGTTGTTACACGTGAATTACATACCTTAAAATGCCATGACAGACCAATCAGAATAGAGTATTCCAGAAAGTCATGTACATAAATCAGCGTAAAAGCTTCAGCAACTATTTGCAAAAAATGAAATGTGACACCATCATAATCCGGCTCACCTCTGTGACGATGTTATTGGCCAGTCCTTCAGTGACAGTGAAGTTGAATCCAGCATCGCAGTCCCTCACGCCCGTCTGTGTTCCGTTAATGAAGATGTACTGCCTGCACTCGGGCTGATCCTGCACCCGTCTGGAAGAGTTGGTCAGCTTTAGAGCAGGCGCTGGGCCGGGCAGACGACAGCGGAAAGGAGAAGCCAGAGTCAGCAGCGGGTCGGACGACAGCAGGAATGCCAGGAACAGATTGGGCAGGACGGAGAGAGCGATGAGCAGACGCTGCTTCTTACGGCCCAGAGCCAGGATCATCACCTCTCCTGTGGGTACACATTCACAGGCTAAATAACTCAAATAAATCATTGACTTCTGCTATCTTTTGCTGCTGGAGATACTGTTGCCCTGAAAAAACCTAAATAAAATAGTCGTAAAAAGCTAATTAAAAAATATTTGCATATACCATAAGACTGGTAAACGGAAAATTGTAGTGGTTTTAAAACCTTCACTTTTCCAAACCGTATACCGTAAAACCGGTTATTGTCCCATGCCTACTTAAAACTGGACTGGTCACCGGCCCATGCCAACTTGAAACTGGTTATCGTCCCTCGTCGACTTGAAACCAGTTAAGTGTCCCATGTCTACTTAAAACTGGACTGGTTATTGTCCCTTGCCTACTTGAAACTGGTTATCATCCCATGCCTACTTAAAAATGGTTATTGTCTCATGCCTGCTTAAAATTGGACTGGTTACCATCCCACATCTAATGGGGTATCTTTCCATGCCTACTTGAAACCAGTTATCATCCCATGCTTACTTGAAACCGGTTACCGTCCCATGCCTACTTTAAAACAGTTATCGTCCCATGCCTACTTGAAACTGGTTATCGTCTTATCACTACTTAAAACTGGTTATCATTCCATGTCTACTTGAAACCAGTAACTGTCCCATGACTACTGTTTGTTGTCACATGCCTACTTGAAACTGGACCGGTTATTGTCCCATGCCTACTTGAAACAAGTTATTGTCCCATGCCTACTTGAAACAGATTATAGCCCTATGCCTACCAGAAACCAATAATTGTCCCATGCCTATTTGAAAACCAGTTAGTGTCCTATGCCTAATTAAAACTGGACTGGTTATCATTCAATGTCTTTTTAAAATTAGTTATCATCCCAAGTCTACATGAAACCAGTTACCATCCAATGCCTACTAGAAAGCAATTATAGTCACGTGCCTATTTGAAACCAGTTACTGTCCCATGCCTACTTGAATCTAGTTATCATCCTACGTTTACTTGAAAGCAGTTATTGCTTACTTACCCATGCTTACTTAAATCTGGTTGTTGTCCCACGCCTACTTAAACCTGGACTGGTTGTCATCCCATGCCTGGTTATCGTCCAAGACATCTACTTGAAACCAGTTATCGCCCCATGTCTACTTGAAACTGGTTATCTTCTTATGCTTACATGAAACTGGTTATCGTCCCACGTCTACTTGAAACCAATCACAGTCACATGCCTATTTAAAACCAGTTATTGTCCCATGCCTACTTGAATCTAGTTATCATCCCACATTTACTTGAAACCAGTTATTGTCCCATGCCTACTTGAATCTGGTTGTTGTCACATGACTACTTGAAACTGGACTGGTTATTGTCCCACGCCTACTTAAGACTGGACAGGTTGTCGTCCCATGCCTACTTGAAACTGGTTATCTTCTTATGCCTACTTGTAACTGGTTATCGTCACACATCTACTTGAAACCAATTATAGTCGCATGCCTATTTGAAAGCAGTTACTGTCCCATGCCTACTTGAATCTAGTTATCATTCCACGTTTACTTGAAAGCAGTTACCGTCCCATGCCTAATTAAATCTGGTTGTTGCCACATGGCTACTTGAAACTGGACTGGTTATTGTCCCACGCCTACTTAAAACTGGTTAGCGTCCCATGTCTACTTGAAAGCAACTATTATTCCATGCCTACTTGAAACTGGTGATCGTCCCACGTCTACATGAAACCAATTATTGTCACATGCCTACTTGAAACTGGTCATCATCCCACGTTTACTTGAAAGCAGTTACCGTCTCATACCTACTTAAAACTGGCTGTTGTTACATGACTACTTGAAACTGGACTGGTTATCGTCCCACGCCTACTTAGAACAGGTAAGTGTCCCATGTCTACTTAAAACTGAACAGGTTATCATCCCATGCCTCCTTAAAACTGGTTATCGTCCCATGCATACTTAAAACTGGACTGGTTATTGTCCCATGCCTGCTTGAACTGGTTATCATCCTATGCCTACTTGAAACCGGTTATGGTGCCATGCCTACCTGTGGGCGGCAGAGCGGGTGGCAGCGGCAGACTGGACGGGGCAGGAGACGAGGGCGTCGGGGAGGACGGCAGAGATGGAGGAGGTGGAGGACATGGAGAAGGAGATGCCAGCGGAGACGACATGATGGAGAGAAGAAAGAGAGAGAGAGAGAAAGATAGACTGTGTGTGTCTGTGTCTCTCGCTCTCTCTCTTCCTCACACTGAAGAACACAGACAACCTGCAAAGACATGCAAACACATTGCTGGATCAGATGGATAGATTAGTTATGGCCTGTAAGAGACTTATTATGACCTGTGAGAGACTAGTTATGACCTGTGGGAGACTAATTATGACCTGTGAGAGACTAGTTATGGCCTGTGAGAGACTAGTTATGGCCTGTGAGAGACTAGTTATGTAAGAGACTAGTTATGACCTGTGGGAGACTAGTTATGTAAGAGACTAGTTATGACCTGTGGGAGACTAGTTATGGCCTGTGAGAGACTAGTTATGTGAGACTAGTTATGGCCTGTGAGAGACTAGTTATGACCTGTGGGAGAGTAGTTATGGCCTGTGAGATACTAGTTATGTGAGAGACTAGTTATGGCCTGTGAGAGACTAGTTATGACCTTTGAGAGACTAGTTATGGCCTGTGGGAGACTAGTTATGTGAGAGACTAGTTATGACCTGTGGGAGACTAATTATGACCTGTGAGAGACTAGTTATGTGAGAGACTAGTTATGACCTGTGGGAGACAAGTTATGTGAGAGACTAGTTATGACCTGTGGGAGACTAATCATGACCTGTGAGAGACTAGTTATGGCCTGTGAGAGACTAGTTATGTGAGAGACTAGTTATGGCCTGTGAGAGACTAGTTAGGATCTGTGAGACTAGTTATAACCTGTGAGAGACTAGTTATGATCTGTGAGATTAGTTATGACCTGTGAGAGACTAGAGAGAATAGTTACGTGCTGTGAGAGACTAATTATGACCTGTGAGAGACTAGTTATGGCCTGTGAGAGCAGTTATGGCCTGTGAGAGACTGGTTATGACCTGTAAGAGACTAGTTATGATCTGTGAGACTAGTTATAACCTGTGAGAGACTAGAGAGAGTAGTTACGTGCTGTGAGAGACTAATTATGACCTGGAAGACTAGTTATGATCTGTGAGAGACTAGTTATTACCTGTGAGAGACTAGTTATGATCTGTGAGACTAGTTATGACCTTTGAGAGACTAGAGAGAGTAGTTACGTGCCGTGAGAGACTAATTTTGACCCATGAGACTAGTTATGACCTGTGACAGACTAGATAGACTAGTAATGCCTTGTGAGAGAATGGTTATGACCTGTGAGAGACTAGTTATGGCCCTCGGGAGACCAGTTATGTGCTGTGGGAGAGTAGAAATGCCCTGTGGGAGACTACTTATGCGCAGTGACAGACTAGTTATTACAGGTGAGAGACCAGTTAGAACCAGTTTGAGACTAGTTATGTGCTGTGACAGACTAGTTATAACCTGTGAGTGACTGGAGAGACTAGTTTTGTGCTGTGACAGATTAGTTATAAAAGATGAGAGACTAAATATGACCTGTGAGAGACTAGAGATAATAGTTATGTGCTGTGACAGACTAGTTATAACAGATGAGAGACTAGTTATGACCTGTGAGAGACTAGAGATAATAGTTATGTGCTGTGACAGACTAGTTTTAACTTGTAAGAGACTAGTTAAAACCAGTGAGAGACTAGTTAGAACTGGTGAGAGAATGGAGAGACTAGTTATGTGCTGTGACAGACTAGTTATAACCGGTGAGAGACTAGTTTTGTGCTGTCCCAGACTAGTTATAAACCGTGAGAGACCAGAGAGACTAGTCATGCTGTGACAGACTAGTTATAACCGGTGAGTGACTGGAGAGACTAGTTTTGTGCTGTCCCAGACTAGTTATAAACTGTGAGAGACCAGAGAGACTAGTCTTGCTGTGACAGACTAGTTATAACAGGTGAGAGACTGGGGAGAATATTTATGTGCTGTGACAGACTAGTTATAACCGGTGAGTGACTGGAGAGTCTAGTTTTGTGCTGTGACAGATTAGTTATACCAGGTGAGAGACTAGTTAAAACCTGTGAGAGACTGAAGAAATTAGCTATAACCTGTGAGAGACTAGTAATGTAACAGGTGTAGTAATGTAAGTTAGTTCTAGTAATTTAAGAGACTAAGAGAAAGTAGGAGGTAGTAACCTGGCCATAACTGAAATATATTGAAATGATGAAGAATGAAGATTACATTGTTTGAAATAAATCATTTGTTCTGTAATAGCGTGGTATACACTGTAAAACAATGATAGATAGATAGATAGATAGAGAGATAGATAGATAGATAGATAGATAGATAGATAGATAGATAGATAGATAGATAGAATAAAAGAATGCTATTCATAACGTGAAAAGGCAAAGGAATGAAGGCAAAGGTCTTAGAGTAAAGTGAACGGAGGAATGAAAGAACTGCAGGAATGTAAGTTACATAAGTGTGGATTTAGAGAGAAGTGAAATGCTGCTTTAATGAACTCCTAAAACACAAACGCAGATCTGACCTGATACGTAAGCAGATTTCAGTAAGCATCCTGGTATTAAAATAAAGCTTGTATTGGTGAATGATGAAGAATGGGCCTCACCTGCTCCTGCAGATCCAGATGAAGCTCTGCTCACATCAGATTTCCAGCACAAACACACACTGAAGATGAGGATGATGAAGATGCTGCTGCTGTTTTCTCGGCCCGTTCTGCGCGTTCACGGTTTCTCTACACAAACAAAAGCGCCTCTCGTTTCTGTGTTGTTGATCAGTTTTCCGCCGAACAACCGAACAAACGCGTTCACTGACGGTAAATAAAGCCTCAGTAATGACAGAGACGGTCATGGACGGAAGCAGATCCCGGCACAGAGACGCGGACAGGGCGGAAAAACTGGCACGACTGGCGGCGAGCGCCGGAAACATCGGGAACATTCGGAGAACTTCGGAAAGCTTTGAGAAGGCGCAGCTGCAGTGCAGAGTCTCGGCCACCAGAGAGAGACATTCAGCACTAAACAACAGACGTGCTCTGCATACTACATAACATACAGTATACACAAGGTACAGCACTGCATGAACGAAAATAAAATGTCACAAAAACAAAATATTAATCAGGCAAGTAGTGCAAAAGTCTCATTTTGATCATTATAATAATCATTATAGTACAATAGTACATCAATATAGCACAGTATATCATCAAAATAATTATACACAGGGATTAATAGTTTTAAACATCACACATAATTGCAATTTATAAAATTAGATTATTATAACATGATTTATGGGTGCATGCTTAAAATTTATATATATATATATATATATATATATATATATATATATATATATATATATATATATATATATATATATATATATATATATATATATATAATAATAATAATATACAGAATCAATTTGAATAAAACTTCAAGTCTAATGATAGTAATAATATTTGTTTTAATATAATATTACAATCGTGTTAAATAAAAAAACAACATCTAAAATGTAAAAAATATATATTAAGAATGTTATAATGTTATAAATATTTAAAATAAATGGATTTCAATAAAACTTCAAGCTTGCATAGTACTAATATTAATGTAGTATTATTTTTACATAATAAAATATAAATGTAAATATTTTAGAGTAAAACATGTATTCTAAAGGAAAATTATAATACAAATAGATTTTTAATACATTTATGATAAATTTAATTAAACCGTAAGCTCTTTGTTTAATACATTATAATTAAATATTAATATAACATCTTGATAATTTATAATGAATATTTAATAAAGGTATAAAAAATTAAAAATTTAAAAAGCAAAATTTCTCCACTTTGACAAATATTAATAAATGTACAGCATATTTAATACATGACAAATAACAGTTGTCAAAAAGGTCAATAATAAATAATATCTAATAAATAGTTTAATTAAATAATATAAAATAAATAAAACAATAATAAATAAAATGATAGAAATTAATAAATAAAATAATAGAAATAAAATAAAATATAAATACAATTATATATATATATATATATATATATATATATATATATATATATATATATATATATATTTATATATTTATATATATATATATATATATATATATATATATATATATATATATATATATTTATATATATATATATATATATATATATTTATATATATATATATATATATATATATATATATATATATATATATATTTATATATATATATATATATATTTATATATATATATATATATATATATATATATATATATATATATAATAAAAAACAATAGTCATGCATATATATATATATATATATATATATATATATATATATATATATATATATATATATATATATGTAATTCATACATATGATTATACATAATTAAAAAATAATAAATAGAAAAATTCATATTTAATTAAACGTAAATAATTAAATCTTACTGTCTAAAAAGCTGTTTTTGAATTTGACATTAAAATATGTTTAGTATTTAATATGCATAATTACACTAACACATTTAAAACTTAATATTTAAGTAATAAACAACATAATAAACATAAGATAGTGTTTATATTATTATAAACAACAACAATTTTATTAATAATCATTGCACATTTGTATTTACGTAATGATGATAATATTAATAATAATAATAATAAATACACAACTGTATTAACATAATATAATAATATTGTTATTAATAATAATTACACAATTCTATTTATATAATAATCATAATAATAATAATAAGAATAATAATACACAATTGTTTTTATATAATATAATAATAATAATAATTATTATTATTATTATTACACAATTGTATTTTTATATATATAATATGATAATAATATTATTATAATTACACAATTGTATTTATAAATAATATATTATTACAATAATTACACAATTGTATTTACATAATATAATAATAATTATATTATTAATAATTACACAATTGTATTTATATAATGATGATGATATTAATAACATTAATAATAATAATAAACACAATTGTTTTTTCATAATATAACGATATTAATAATTATAATTATAATGATTATAATAATTATAATTATAATAATTACAGAATTGTATTTACATAATATAATAACAACTAGTATCCTCATCCAGCACCAGTGGATAATAAATACACTATTTAGTAAATATTCAATTTAATGAAACATTAATAAAAACAGTCTAAAAAGCAGTGTTGTATTGCAGCGGAGGGTCAGGTGTGTGTGTTGCACCCGTCCTCCAGCACTGCATTGAGTAACAGAGGCTCAGTTTCCACACACACACACTCTTTCCTCACCCTGTGGCCAGATTTCAGGTCTGGGACCACAGATTACTCAAACACAAGCACACGGAGCAGAGCTTACAACACAAACATCAACAGTAGTGTGCATTAATGAAGGCCTGTGTTATCAGACTCCCTCATCTGTGTAGCGCCAATATAGATAAAGCATGAGCATCAGCGCTGGCAGGGGAAACACAGCAATGCTATCATGCTGAAACACCTCATTACAGCCGTTTGCTGGAGGAAAGAGCACCGCGCCGTTGTGTTGAGCAATTACAATCAATGCATGAGCAGAAAACGACAGATTAAACGCAGAAATCAGACACACTGAAGAGATGAGGGTGAAAACTGCAGATCAAACTGAGAAATCTGATGGAGAAACATGCGGAAAACACATACTGACAGGGTCAAGGAGAAATAGTTTGGGTCAAAAGAGCAAATATAAAAAAACAAAACAAAAAAAAAACAAGGAAAAACAAAGAAACAAGGGGCATAAGGGACAAAAAGTTGTCAAAAACTAAAATTCATAAATAATTAAATATTAATACATCTTAAGAATACAATTTTAATGACGTATAATAAAAATTACAGTACAAAATGAATAATTATTAACATTTAATACATGCATAATTATATGACTAACTAATTGAAGAAGCAATATTTGATTTATAAATAACATATTAAAGTATGTATAGTAATTACACAATTATATTTATATAATATAAAATAATGATGACAATTATGATGATAATAATAATATTTATAATAATTACACAATTGTATTTATATAATAACGATGACAATTATGAAATATATGCAATATTAGCAATAAATATTACAAAAAACAAAAATTAAACAATTATATTTATATAATAATGACACAACTAGGATAATAATAATAATAATAATAATATTAATAATAATAAATAAAATAATAATAACAACAGTAATAATAATAATAATCTTTATAATTACACAATTGTATTTACATAATATATTAATGTTAACTATTATGATGATGATAATAATAATAATAATAATAAAATTACACAATTGTATTTACATAATATAATAAAGTTGACAATTATGATAATAAGAACAACAACAACAATAATAATAATAAAATTCTGACAGGGTCAAGAATAAATGGTGGCTGTTTTGGAATAATAAAAGAATTTAAATTTGACTAATATACATGTATAACTTTTAATACATGCATAATTACATAAATAGCTAATTGAAAAAGTAATATTTGATTAATAAATAGCATAATAAATAGAAATAAAAATAGTATGTGATTATATTTATTATTATTAACATAAAATATAATAATTACACAATTGTATTTATAGAATATATGATAATAATAATAATAATAATAATAATAATAATAAAATTTATAATAATCACAGAATTGTATTTATAATAATGATGGCAGTTACGATGATAATAATAATAATAATAATAATAATAATAATAATAATTATTATTATTATTATTATTATACTAACAGAGTCATAAAAATGGTGGCTGTTTTGGAAAAATAATAATGTAAAATAACTAAAAAGTTTACAAGCAAACAAAGCATTTGGAAAAAAAATTTAAATATATATATTTTTTTACAATTTACAATATTAACAAATTTCAAAATAAAATTTAAATGACATATAATTATTGATTTTGAAATAAAATTGTAATAGAAGATGAATAAATGAACAATACGATGTTTAAAAACACTTTTACACTAAAATCTGATGGAGAAAGTGTGGAAAACTGGAAATGTTGGATGCTTTGGGTCAAAAGGTCAAAGATTTTACAAAGAAAGAGTTCAAACTGCTTTAGTGGTGTTGCACTGTAGCCTCATGGCTGGGTCAGTTGGCGTTTCTGTGTGGAGTTTGCATGTTCTCCCCCAGTCCAAACACATGCTATATGTGAATCGATGAACTAAATTGGCTGTGACCTTCGTCAGGGCACAGTGCTAACCACTGAGCCACTGCATCACCCCAAAAGGTCAAATATAAAAGAAAATAAATTTAAAAAGTTGAGCTTTCAAACTGGGGCAAATAAAGGACAAAAAAGGTTTTTGGATTTTTGTTTTTGTATAAAACTAATTATTATAGATGAATAAATCATGAAAACAGTTTAAAATGGTTTTACACTGAAATCTGGAGGAGAGAGGCTGAACAACTGCACATTCTGACAGGGTGAAGGAGAAATGCTGACGGTTTTGGGTCAAAAGGTCAAATATGAGCAGAGCAAAAATAAAAACACATAAAAAAAAAAAGTGTTAAATCAATAAATTAATTAACAAAATTATTAAATTAGGTTAAAATAAAATATATGCAATTTAAAAAAAAAAAAAAAAATATATATATATATATATATATATATATATATATAAACATCATCTGTGATTGTTACAGAAAAATTAAAAAATTAAAAACATATTACAAAAAACAGATGAACACATTATATTATGATACATTTCCTAGAAATGCGTTAAATTAATAAATTAATTTTAAAAGTTATCACATTTTGTTAAAATAAATAAAAACACCAAACGCCTCATCTGCAATCAATAAAAATAAAAACATTCATTCATTTTCTTGTCGGCTTAGTGCCTTTATTAATCCGGGGTCGCCACAGCGGAATGAACCACCAACTTATCCAGCAAGTTTTTACGCAGCGGATGCCCTTCCAGCTGCAACCCATCTCTGGGAAAAAAAATAAAACATGACAAAAAATATTATTTTATTTACATTTACAAGTTTTTATTGAACATTATGAACATTCAGAGCCAATCAGAGACTTTAGATTAGTAATAAGATTATAATAACCAAAATCCTGTAACAGAGTCCCGATATTAAATCTTTATTGCTTTTCAACCATTTACAGCGTGTTAAAAATGCTATTTTATTTCTAAAATATTTAATTTTTACATACTAAATCCAGCCTCTGCTGCTTATAAAAATCTAAACTATTTATTAAAACTGAAACAAACAAAAACTTAACATCTTAAAGTGACTAATAATATTGACCTTTAAAATATATATATATATATATATATATATATTTTTTTTTTTTTTTTTTTTTTATGTAAAACCTGATTTTATACCAGCCAAATAAAAAAAATATTAGAAAAAAAAATATAAGTAATACTGTAATTATTTTCTCGCTCTGTTAAACATCATTTGGGAAATATTTGAAATCTAAATTTGACAGGACGGCTCATCAGTTATTGTGGTTAACAGTACTGTGCAGCACTAATGAGGATCTGAAGATACAAAAAGCAGCAGATCATCAGCAGATCAAACTCTACATTCCACATGTCACACACTCACTTTCAACCTAAATAATACTACAAAATGTTGATCTGAACATAAACCTGTGTCGTCTCAGGTGTGTTCCTCAGGTGTGTGTTCTCAGCAGAGTTCATCCGGTGTGTGTTCTCAGCTGTGATCTTCAGGTGAGTGATCTCAGGTGTATTCTTCAGGTGTGTGTTCCTCAGGTTTGATCTTTAGCAGTGTTCCTTAGGTGTGTGTTTCTCAGGTGTGATCTTCAGGTGTATTTTTCAGATGTGTATTCTCAGCAGTGTTACTCAGGTGTGTGTTCTTCAGGTGTGTGTTTCTCAGGTGTGATCTTCAGCTGTGTTTTTTAGGTGTGTGTTACTTAATTGTGATCTTCAGCAGTGTTCCTCGGGTGTGTTCTTAAGGTGTGTGCTCTCAGCAGTGTTCCTCAGGGGTGTGTTCTTCAGGTGTGTGTTCCTCGGGTGTGTTCTTAAGGTGTGATCTTCAGGTGTGTGTTCTCAGCAGTGTTCCTCAGGGGTGTGTTCTTCAGGTGTGTGTTCCTCAGGTGTGATCTTAAGGTGTGATCTTCAGGTGTGTGTTCTCAGCAGTGTTCCTCAGGGGTGTGTTCTTCAGGTGTGTGTTCTCAGCAGTGTTCCTCAGGGGTGTGTTCTTCAGGTGTGTGTTCCTCAGGTGTGATCTTAAGGTGTGATCTTCAGGTGTGTGTTCTCAGCAGTGTTCCTCAGGGGTGTGTTCTTCAGGTGTGTGTTCCTCAGGTGTGATCTTCAGGTGTGATCTTCAGGTGTGTGTTCCTCAGGTGTGATCTTCAGGTGTGTGTTCCTCAGGTGTGATCTTCAGGTGTGTGTTCCTCAGGTGTGATCTTCAGGAGTGTGTTCCTCAGGTGTGTTCTTCAGGTGTGTGTTCCTCAGGTGTGATCTTCAGGTGTGTGTTCCTCAGGTGTGTTCTTCAGGTGTGTGTTCCTCAGGTGTGATCTTCAGGTGTGTGTTCACACCAGTGTTCTTCAGGTGTGTGTTCCTCAGGTGTGATCTTCAGGAGTGTGTTCCTCAGGTGTGTTCTTCAGGTGTGTGTTCCTCAGGTGTGATCTTCAGGTGTGTGTTCGCAGCAGTGTTCCTCAGGAGTGTGTTCTTCAGGTGTGTGTTCCTCAGGTGTGCGTTCCTCAGGTGTGTGTTCCTCAGGAGTGTGTTCCTCAGATGTGTTCTTCAGGAGTGTGTTCTTCAGGAGTGTGTTCCTCAGGTGTGTTCTTCAGGTGTGTGTTCCTCAGGTGTGATCTTCAGGTGTGTGTTCGCAGCAGTGTTCCTCAGGTGTGTGTTCCTCAGGTGTGTTCTTCAGGTGTTTGTTCCTCAGTTGTGTTCTTCAGGTGTGTGTTCCTCAGGTGTGTTCTCCAGGTGTGTGTTCGCAGCAGTGTTCCTCAGGTGTGTTTCTCAGGTGTTTTCTTCAGGTGTGTGTTCCTCAGGTTTGTGTTCTCCAGGTGTGTTTCTCAGGTGTTTTCTTCAGGTGTGTGTTCCTCAGGTTTGTGTTCTCCAGGTGTATTCTCATCAGTGCTCCTCAGATGTGTCCTGCAGGTGACGCTGGGACAGGTAATGCCTGAGCGCCTCCACCTCGTGCAGCAGGCGCTGGATGTGCACCTGCAGCCGTTGATTCTCGTCCTGCAGCTGCAGCGCCCTCTGCTGGGTCATCTGGATGCGGCGCCGCGCTTTATCTCGACTCTTCCTGACGGCGATGTTGTTTCTCTCTCTCCTCTGCCGGTACTCAGCACTGTCTTTACTCACACCTCGCTTCTGTGCGCACAGGCGGAGCGCAGACGCTGGCGGTGGCTCCAGAAACTGAGCAAAATCCTTAACAGAGAGTCACAAAAGAGAAACACGAACTGAAGTTAATACAAGCTATTGCAGTTTTCATTAAGGTTGAACAATAGTGTATATCATTTAAGCATGGATATTATAATGTGTGTATCGCAGGACTAACTAACTAACTAACTAACTAATTAACTGACTAACTAGAAAAACGGGTAATGTGAGTATGACATATAAAGACCTGTAGTATTAGTATTAGTAATAAGAATAAGACTAACTAACTAACTAACTAACTAACTAACTAACTAACTAACTAACTAACTAACTAATAATTCTACTACTGCCACTACTAACTAGCTAACTAACTAACTAACTAACTAACTAACTAACTAACTAACTGACTAACTAGAAAAACGGGTAATGTGAGTATGACATATAAAGACCTGTAGTATTAGTATTAGTAATAAGAATAAGACTAACTAACTAACTAACTAACTAACTAATAATTCTACTACTGCCACTACTAACTAGCTAACTAACTAACTAACTAACCAACCAACCACACGACTAACTAACTAACTGATAATTCTACTACTGCCACTACTAGTACAACTAACTAACTAACTAACAAACAAACTAACTAACTAACAAACTAACTAACTAACTAACTACAAAACGGGTAAAGTATAACAAAGACTTGTAGTATTAGTAGTAGTAATAATAATAATAGTAGTAATAATAATAAGAAGAAGAAAATGAAAAAAAGAACTAACTAACAAATTAACTAACTGATAATTCTACTACTGCCACTACAAACTAACTAACTAACTAACTAACTAACTAACTAACAACAAAACGGGTAATGAGTGTATGACATATAAAGACCTGTAGTATTAGTAGTAGTAAGAATAAGAAGAAGCAGAATTAACTAACTAACTAACTATCTGATAATTCTACTACTGACACTACTAACTAACTAACTAACTAACAATTATACTACTGCCACTACAAGTTCTACTAACTAACTAACTAACTAACTAACTAACAATTATACTACTGCCACTACAAGTTCTACTAACTAACTAACTAACAATTATACTACTGCCACTACAAGTTCTACTAACTAACTAACTAACTAACTAACAATTATACTACTGTCACTACAAGTTCTACTAACTAACTAACTAACAATTATACTACTGCCACTACAAGTTCTACTAACTAAATAAATAATTAACAATTATACTACTGCCACTACAAGTTCTACTAACTAACTAACTAACAATTATACTACTGCCACTACAAGTTCTACTAACTAACTAACTAACTAACAATTATACTACTGCCACTACAAGTTCTACTAACTAACTAACTAACAATTATACTACTGCCACTACAAGTTCTACTAACTAACTAACTAACTAACAATTATACTACTGCCACTACAAGTTCTACTAACTAACTAACTAACAATTATACTACTGTCACTACAAGTTCTACTAACTAACTAACTAACAATTATACTACTGCCACTACAAGTTCTACTAACTAACTAACTAACTAACAATTATACTACTGCCACTACAAGTTCTACTAACTAACTAACTAACTAACAATTATACTACTGCCACTACAAGTTCTACTAACTAACTAACTAACAATTATACTACTGCCACTACAAGTTCTACTAACTAACTAACTAACAATTATACTACTGCCACTACAAGTTCTACTAACTAACTAACTAACTAACAATTATACTACTGCCACTACAAGTTCTACTAACTAACTAACTAACTAACAATTATACTACTGCCACTACAAGTTCTACTAACTAACTAACTAACTAACTAACAATTATACTACTGCCACTACAAGTTCTACTAACTAACTAACTAACAATTATACTACTGCCACTACAAGTTCTACTAACTAACTAACTAACTAACTAACTAACAATTATACTACTGCCACTACAAGTTCTACTAACTAACTAACTAACAATTATACTACTGCCACTACAAGTTCTACTAACTAACTAACTAACTAACTAACTAACAATTATACTACTGCCACTACAAGTTCTACTAACTAACTAACTAACAATTATACTACTGCCACTACAAGTTCTACTAACTAACTAACTAACTAACTAACTAACAATTATACTACTGCCACTACAAGTTCTACTAACTAACTAACTAACAATTATACTACTGCCACTACAAGTTCTACTAACTAACTAACTAACTAACTAACTAACTAACTAACTAACTAACAAACAATTATACTACTGCCACTACAAGTTCTACTAACTAACTAACTAACTAACTAAACCACCCACCCACCCACCAACTAACTAACTAACTCATCCAGCACGTTTTACGCAGCGGATGCCCTTCCAGCCGCAACCCATCACTGGGAAACACTCATACACACTCAATTACACACATACACTACGGATATATTAGCAACCCAATTCACTTGTACCGCATGTGTTTGGACTGTGGGTAAAACCGGAGCACCCGGAGGAAACCCACGCCAACACGGGGAGAACATGCAAACAACACATAGAAATGCCAACTGGCCCAGCCTAAGCTTGAAACAGCAACTTTCTTGCTGTGAGGCGATTGTGCTACCCACTGCACCACCGCATCACGGATTAGACTATTTATTAAAGGTTAAAAGATAAAGATTTTATTGCATATATAGTTTTTATTTCTTTATACAATGATGAGCTTGTTATTTTACATTTGATTGTTCAATTTCTGTACTTGAATACTGTTAGACTCCTCAGAAAACCCTAAAGCACTGTTCATTTACTGCCTAATTACCATAACTTGCCTAATTGCATTCATTTTTTTAGTACACTGTTTTGGTGTAAACGCTGTTGTTCAATCTATTGTGTACATCTCAGAGGTAGCATTATGACATATAAACTTTAGATTTGAGGTTTTTCATGGAGCTTCAGTAGACGTGATTGGAAAATATGTCACAAACTGAATATAAATAACTACTGTTGAGCAAAAAGAAATAGGTAATTGATCTTGTGGTGTGATTTCATTACAGTGACATTTCTATTTCACACACAAATCTCTTTAAAGCAAACGTCTTTCTGTTGGTCAATGTGGGCGATTGCTTGTGAAATGTATGTTGTGAAAATGGCAGTCACGTGGATCCACCAATAAACTGTAAATCCACCACAAAAACATCAACACGAATGATCCAATCTAAATGCATCCAACATACAAAGTGTTCTCACTGGATTATTCATTTGATACATTCTGGAGTTTAATGAAGCATATTCACAGCAAACATTTCTCAAACTTTCTATTCCATCTTCATTTATTTAGTCAGCTTATTTAGCAAATCATAAGCTCTCTATCTACAAGCATTAAATATCCCTGTTTGCATTCAAAACAATTTCATATGAAGAAAAAAAAAACTAAATAGTCTAAACTGATGAAATTATATAAGATTATATAAATAATAGGAACTATTATCTCTAGAACTAATGTACTAGTTATTTTACCCGTATTCTAATATAATATAATATAATATAATATAATATAATATAATATAATATAATATAATATAATATAATATAATATAATATAATATAATAACAAAATAAAATAAAATATAATATAATATAATATAATAAATTAAAATATAAAATAAAATATAAAATAATATAATATAATAAAATATAATATATTTAAATATAATAAAATAAAATGTAAAATAACAAAATATAATATAATATAATAAAATATAATATAATTTAATATAAAATAATTTAATATAATATACTATAATATAATATAATATAATATATAATTTAGTATAATATAATATAATATAATTTAGTATAATATAATATATAATATAATATAATTTAGTATAATATAATATAAAATATAATTTAGTATAATATAATATAAAATAATATAATATAACATAACATAATAATATAACATAATATAATATAATATAATAAAATATAATAAATTAAAATATAAAATAACAAAATATAAAATAATATAATATAATAAAATATAATATATTTAAATATAATAAAATAAAATATTAAATAACAAAATAAAATATAATATAATATAATAAAATATAATATAATTTAATATAAAAGAATTTAATATAATATACTATAATATAATATAATATATAATTTAGTATAATATAATATAATATAATTTAGTATAATATAATATATAATATAATATAATTTAGTATAATATAATATATAATATAATATAATTTAGTATAATATAATATATAATATAATATAATTTAGTATAATATAATATAATATAAAATAATAAAATATAATATAATATAATATAATATAACATAACATAACATAACATAACATAACATAACATAATATAATATAAGATAACATAATATAATATAATTTAACATAATATAATGTAATGTAATGTAATATAATATATAGAACTGTAATTTCTAACCCCGACCGTTTAACAGATCACATGTCTTGACTCAATATACAAAAAAAAAAAAAAAAAAAAAAACAGACGCAAATAAAGATAGAAATGTGTTGGTGTGTTTGTGCGTTATTCTGTTATATGTTTGTGTGTCAGTGTGTTTGTTTGTTTGTTTGTTAGTCTCTGTGTGTTTGTGTGCAAGAATTTTTGTGTTAGTGTGTATGTCTGTGTGTATGTTAGTGTGTTATTACCTGTGTATGTGCAGAACTCTGCTGCACTGAGCGCTCAGTGTTGGTGTTTGGGTTGTTCAGACAGGAGGAGTACGGTAAATAACCCATCATCACCTCGGGACTCTTAGTAAAGCTGATGGTCTGAGTATACAGGGCCGAGTCCATCGGAGTCTGAGCGCTGGAGTCTGAAGACGCCTCGTGCACAGAGAAGATGTTGTCAGACACCGACATCTGTGGAGGAAAATGACCTATACAGTAAAAAAATGACCCATACTGTGTTCAGAATTTCAATGCTATCACTGATTATCACTAATTATTTACTTCTATAAATGTGTGTATATATGAGTATTAATATTGATCCAGTAAAGGAATAACTAGCTTGATTAGGCAAGTTAGGGGAATTGTGCAAGTAATTGTATAACAGTGGTTACAGTGAACTTACATTTCAAACTCCATATTTCTGATCAACTAAACACAAGATTGTAAATTTAACAAAGTTTACTAAACTTTAAATGTTAAGTTGATTAAACATGCACACAAGTTAATACAACTAATCGACTGTGTTAAACAAAATGTATAAAATCAGGAGTTGAAAGCTTAACTGCAACTGCTATCCTCTAACTGTGGACTTAAAAGTAGCAGCTGACAATATTTAGTGGATTAAATTAAATCCATCACGTATCCAATCATATCATTCTATTCTCCATTTACATTTAATCATTTAGCAAATACTTTATGTATGATTTATTTATTTGATTTTAATGACGAATAAAGGAGAAAAAAAAAGAACAAATAACAAGAAACTAAATAAGTTACAGTACAAAATCAGTTCAGAAACAGATGGACCAAACCTCAACCGCATATTGCACAAACAATATATGACACACATATAGTAAATGTAGCTGAAAATTCAGGCAAATAAACACAGGAGAGAATTAAAAGTTATGAACTGAAATAAATAACTAATGAAATAATGAAATGTAAAATAAAATGAAAGGGTTAGGGGCGGCAGATGGGTTTGTTCAAAGCCACTTACATACAAGGAGGCATTCTATTCTATTCGAAATGTTCTATCATTCTATTCTACTCTATAAATAATATTCTATTCTATATTGCTCTATCATTCTATTCTACAATAGTCGATCATTCTATTTTATTCTATTCTGTTCTATTCTATCATTATACTCTAATATTCAATTCCACCATTCTATTTTATTATATACAGTATGTTCTGTCATTCTATTCTACTGTTTAATTCTGTTGGATTTTATTTATTATTCTATCATTTAATTCTATAATATTCTATTCTATCATTCTATTGTATGATCTATTCTATCATTCTATTCTTTAATATTGTTTGTTCATTCCATTCTATTAAATAATATTCTATAATAATCTATTCTATCATTCCATATATTTGATTTCATCATTATAATCTACAATATTCTACTCTCTCATTATAACTTTTGTTGCTTGCTCTTTACGTTCAGCTGACTCTGGCCTTCTCTCTGTCCCTCGGAACTGCCTCTCTTCAATGGGGGGCAGATCATTTAGTGTTATTGCACCCAAACTCTGGAACTCTCCACCACGCTCACTCAGCTCTGCTAATAATATCTCTGAATTCAAATCCTTACTTAAGACTCACTTATTTTCTGAATGCTTCACTTCTGATCTGCCAAACTGACTACTTTATCTGATCCACTTCCACTCTGCTCATATGTCTCTTAGGTCTTGTTTGTGTAATTCCAGTTTGTTATATTTGACTTCATGTATGTTTGTTTATTTTTTTGTCGCATTCCTTGTAAAGTGTCATTGAGCTCTGGAAAGGCGCTATATAAATAAAAATTATTATTATTATTATTATTATATTATATATTATTCTATAATATTCTACTCTCTCATTCTATTCTATTATATATTATTCTATCATTTTATTTTATAATGGTCTATTCTATCATTCTGTTCCATATTATTGTGATTGTTCATTCTATTCTATAATATTCTATATTAATCTATTCTATCATTCTATTCTATAATATTCTATTCAATCATTCTACTCTATTATATTCTATCATTCTGTTCTGTTATGTATTATTCTATCATTCTATTCTACAACAATCTATTCTATCATTCTATTCTTTAATATTCTATTCCATCATTCTATTCTATATTATTCTATCATTATTTTCTATAATATTCTATTCCATTGATCTATTCTATAATACTCTATTCTATATTCTATTCCATCATTCTATTTTATATTATTCTATCATTCTAATCTTTAATATTGTACTCTCATTCTATTCTATAATGTTCTATTCTACCATTCTATTTTATTCTTTAATGATCTATTCTATCACTCTATTCTATAATATTGTGTTTGTTCATTCCATACTATAATAATCTAACTCTATAATATTCTATTCTATCATTCTATAATAATCTAACTCTATAATATTCTATTCTATCATTCTACAATAATCTAACTCTATAATATTCTATTCTATCATTCTACAATAATCTAACTCTATAATATTCTATTCTATCATTCTATAATAATCTAAATCTATAATATTCTATTCTATCATTCTACAATAATCTAACTCTATAATATTCTATCATTCTACAATAATCTAAATTTATAATATTCTATTCTATCATTCTACAATAATCTAACTCTATAATATTCTATTCTATCATTCTACAATAATCTAAATGTATAATATTCTATTCTATCATTCTACAATAATCTAACTCTATAATATTCTATTCTATCATTCTACAATAATCTAACTCTATAATATTCTATTCTATCATTCTACAATAATCTAACTCTATAATATTCTATTCTATCATTCTACAATAATCTAAATGTATAATATTCTATTCTATCATTCTATAATAATCTAAATCTATAATATTCTATCATTCTACAATAATCTAAATGTATAATATTCTATTCTATCATTCTACAATAATCTAAATTTATAATATTCTATTCTATCATTCTACAATAATCTAACTCTATAATATTCTATTCTATCATTCTATAATAATCTAACTCTATAATATTCTATTCTATCATTCTACAATAATCTAACTCTATAATATTCTATTCTATCATTCTACAATAATCTAAATGTATAATATTCTATTCTATCATTCTACAATAATCTAACTCTATAATATTCTATTCTATCATTCTATAATAATCTAACTCTATAATATTCTATTCTATCATTCTACAATAATCTAACTCTATAATATTCTATTCTATCATTCTACAATAATCTAAATGTATAATATTCTATTCTATCATTCTATAATAATCTAAATCTATAATATTCTATTCTATCATTCTATAATAATCTAAATCTATAATATTCTATCATTCTACAATAATCTAAATTTATAATATTCTATTCTATCATTCTACAATAATCTAACTCTATAATATTCTATTCTATCATTCTACAATAATCTAAATCTATAATATTCTATTCTATCATTCTATAATAATCTAAATCTATAATATTCTATCATTCTACAATAATCTAAATTTATAATATTCTATTCTATCATTCTACAATAATCTAAATGTATAATATTCTATTCTATCATTCTACAATAATCTAACTCTATAATATTCTATTCTATCATTCTACAATAATCTAACTCTATAATATTCTATTCTATCATTCTACAATAATCTAACTCTATAATATTCTATTCTATCATTCTACAATAATCTAACTCTAAAATATTCTATTCTATCATTCTACAATAATCTAAATGTATAATATTCTATTCTATCATTCTATAATAATCTAAATCTATAATATTCTATTCTATCATTCTATAATAATCTAAATCTATAATATTCTATCATTCTACAATAATCTAACTCTATAATATTCTATTCTATCATTCTACAATAATCTAACTCTATAATATTCTATTCTATCATTCTACAATAATCTAACTCTATAATATTCTATTCTATCATTCTATAATAATCTAAATCTATAATATTCTATCATTCTACAATAATCTAAATTTATAATATTCTATTCTATCATTCTACAATAATCTAAATGTATAATATTCTATTCTATCATTCTATAATAATCTAACTCTATAATATTCTATTCTATCATTCTACAATAATCTAACTCTATAATATTCTATTCTATCATTCTATAATAATCTAAATCTATAATATTCTATCATTCTACAATAATCTAAATTTATAATATTCTATTCTATCATTCTACAATAATCTAAATGTATAATATTCTATTCTATCATTCTACAATAATCTAACTCTATAATATTCTATTCTATCATTCTACAATAATCTAAATGTATAATATTCTATTCTATCATTCTATAATAATCTAAATGTATAATATTCTATTCTATCATTCTACAATAATCTAACTCTATAATATTCTATTCTATCATTCTACAATAATCTAGATGTATAATATTCTATTCTATCATTCTACAATAATCTAACTCTATAATATTCTATTCTATCATTCTACAATAATCTAAATGTATAATATTCTATTCTATCATTCTACAATAATCTAACTCTATAATATTCTATTCTATCATTCTATAATAATCTAAATCTATAATATTCTATCATTCTACAATAATCTAAATTTATAATATTCTATTCTATCATTCTACAATAATCTAAATGTATAATATTCTATTCTATCATTCTACAATAATCTAACTCTATAATATTCTATTCTATCATTCTACAATAATCTAAATGTATAATATTCTATTCTATCATTCTATAATAATCTAAATCTATAATATTCTATCATTCTACAATAATCTAACTCTATAATATTCTATTCTATCATTCTACAATAATCTAAATGTATAATATTCTATTCTATCATTCTACAATAATCTAAATGTATAATATTCTATTCTATCATTCTATAATAATCTAAATCTATAATATTCTATCATTCTACAATAATCTAAATTTATAATATTCTATTCTATCATTCTACAATAATCTAACTCTATAATATTCTATTCTATCATTCTATAATAATCTAAATCTATAATATTCTATCATTCTACAATAATCTAAATTTATAATATTCTATTCTATCATTCTACAATAATCTAAATGTATAATATTCTATTCTATCATTCTATAATAATCTAACTCTATAATATTCTATTCTATCATTCTACAATAATCTAAATCTATAATATTCTATCATTCTACAATAATCTAAATTTATAATATTCTATTCTATCATTCTACAATAATCTAAATGTATAATATTCTATTCTATCATTCTACAATAATCTAACTCTATAATATTCTATTCTATCATTCTACAATAATCTAAATGTATAATATTCTATTCTATCATTCTATAATAATCTAAATCTATAATATTCTATCATTCTACAATAATCTAACTCTATAATATTCTATTCTATCATTCTACAATAATCTAAATGTATAATATTCTATTCTATCATTCTACAATAATCTAAATGTATAATATTCTATTCTATCATTCTATAATAATCTAAATCTATAATATTCTATCATTCTACAATAATCTAAATTTATAATATTCTATTCTATCATTCTACAATAATCTAAATGTATAATATTCTATTCTATCATTCTACAATAATCTAACTCTATAATATTCTATTCTATCATTCTATAATAATCTAAATCTATAATATTCTATCATTCTACAATAATCTAAATTTATAATATTCTATTCTATCATTCTACAATAATCTAACTCTATAATATTCTATTCTATCATTCTACAATAATCTAAATGTATAATATTCTATTCTATCATTCTATAATAATCTAACTCTATAATATTCTATTCTATCATTCTACAATAATCTAACTCTATAATATTCTATTCTATCATTCTACAATAATCTAACTCTATAATATTCTATTCTATCATTCTATAATAATCTAACTCTATAATATTCTATTCTATCATTCTATAATAATCTAAATCTATAATATTCTATCATTCTACAATAATCTAAATTTATAATATTCTATTCTATCATTCTACAATAATCTAAATGTATAATATTCTATTCTATCATTCTACAATAATCTAACTCTATAATATTCTATTCTATCATTCTACAATAATCTAAATGTATAATATTCTATTCTATCATTCTATAATAATCTAAATCTATAATATTCTATCATTCTACAATAATCTAAATTTATAATATTCTATTCTATCATTCTACAATAATCTAAATTTATAATATTCTATTCTATCATATTCTGCTCTCTTTCTATTCTATAATATCCATTCTTTAATTCTGTATTCTTTCATTGCATTCAATAATTATATTCTATCATTCTAGTGTAAATGTTACTTATACTATATTCTGTTCTGTCACTCTGAAGTTATCGATATAAACTTACTCTGACAGTTTAACATTTAACAAGACTTAGTGAATAATCTGCTGCTGCTGATGATGATGTGAGAAATGTTGAAGGGGTGTTTGTGTGAGTAATATATTCTGTGTATAAAAATAAAAGAGAAGTCTGGGCACTTACGGCTGTGTGTGGAGCTGCTGAACTCTACTCGATCTCGTCTTCTGGATTCTTCTTCTTCTTCTGAATAATCCGTTATGATGATATACACACACAGGTACTGCAGCACTCGTGACGACATCATTTCCTCTGTCACAACATCCCTCTTTCTCTTTCTCTCTCTCTCTCTCCAGTTTTCCTGTTATAAACATTTCAGACGATCTTAGATGCATCTTTGTTTCCAAAAACACCTTTTCATTAACTACCTGTAAATAACTACTCTGTTAATATATCTGTTAATGAACAGTGTCTGTATATTGCGATTCTTAAGCGGTCTGTGTTTATTTGTGGTTGTGAATTGCATTATGGGATGTTGACCTCTGCTTTGTCCACTTCTGAAGCTGTAAATTCAACTCTACAGTTTAACAAAGTGACTTTTACTGACATTTCAGTAGTTTGAGATAATATAATAATGTATAAGAAATAATAACTAGAAAAATAAGTGTTGAAAATGTGCTGCAGTTAATTACAAGGTTTCTGTAGCGTAATATACAACACCAACCTAGACAGCACTGCACACTAATACACACGAGCAGACAAGTCACTTATTTCACTTTTCACGATTAAAAGATGTTGGAAGAAAGATTAAAATCCCCCCCAAAAATGCTATTTCATGGATATATTTTTTTCATAGTGTAACTAAGTAGTTAAATAAATGAAATAATTTGTACAAATTTATCTGTTAGAATTTTAGTATCTCAAATATATAATATATACATACAGTTGAAGTCTGAATTATTAGCCCCCTTTGATTTTTTTTTTCTTTTTTAAATATTTCCTAAATGATGTTTAACAGAGCAATTAAATGTTCACAGTATGTCTGATAATATTTTTTCTTCTGGAGAAAGTCTTATTTGTTTTATTTCGCCAAAAATAACAGCAGTTTTTATTTTTTTAAATACCATTTTAAGGTCAACATTATTAGCCCCTTTAAGCTATATTTTTTCTCGATAGTCTACAGAACAAACCATCATTATACAATAACTTGCTTATTAACCTTACCTGCCAAGTTAACCTAATTAACCTGGTTAATGCTTTAAATGTCACTTTAAGCTGTATAGAAGTGTCTTGAAGAATATCTAGTCTAATATTATTTACTGTCATCATGGCAAAGAGAAAATAAATCAGTTATTAGAGATGAGTTATTAACACTATTACTAAATTGAGACTTCAACTGTGTGTGTGTGTGTGTATATATATATATATATATATATATGTGTGTGTGTGTGTGTGTGTATATAAGTTAGATGACTTCAACTGTATATATACACACACTTTTATATATATAATTAATTACTCATATAAAATTTTCTCAGAATTAGCTTTTTATTAATTTTTTTATCTTACTTATTACATAAAACATGTAATTTAAGTATATTATTATAATAGGAGTATAAATAATAGTAATCATTTATTATATTTTATTTATTATTTACTTAGTTATTTAACAAATAAATGTATAATAAATTAATGTCATAATAATAATAATGTAAAATAAATATGCATATTACATTTCATGAGTTTAAATATACTCATATTTATTATTTAATACTATATTAAATCTAATTTTAAATGATTATTATCATTATTATTCATCCATTCATTTTTATTTCGGCTTAGTCTCTTTATTAATCTGGAGCAATACTATGCAATTTACATTTACTTTATTTAAAATAAACAAGAAACATAAATAAATTAAGAAGACATTCGCATTTATAAACAAAAATCCACGTTTTACACAAAAATCCCCATTGTGTGTGCTTTTTAAAGATACTACATGGACCAACGTGTACATATCATGTTTACATTCTTGTTGTACACTCTTAAAGGTGTGTAAACTCCAGCAATTTTCTTCATGTTATTGTTATTTACTCATATGGGCATGCTTTTACTCATATACCTGGTAAATGTCAGTAGCAGAGCTCAGCAGCGCCTCCTGCAGAAACAACACAAGAATACATCCATTAAGACTACAAACAAATACAGACCACTTTTCTAATTTTGAACTAGATATAATTTCTAAAATTAATCAAATGGTGAGCATCATTCACTAGCTTAAAAACAAATAAATACACCATTTAATCTGGAATAATCTGAATGGAGCTGTAAAAAACTGAATTCAATCACATTGAAATAGATGTACATAATGCAATTTAAAATAACACACACACACTCACCTGTAGCTCCGTCTGCATATGAGATCAATAGCTGAGGTGTAAAGACAATTTCATTTAGACTAAAATCTAAAATCTTATCTGACACTAGGATCATTTTCTGACATCCAAAATACTCACCAATCATCATCTGAAATCTTTATTCTTCACCACTATCATTTAAAACAACACATTTAACACATTTGACAGCAGGAATTGAACAGAATCACATTTAATATGAATAATTATTTGATATGTTTTAATAAGTACAGCTCAGAATACACCGGGTTTCTTCTGCATACATGAGTAGATTGAACTTTATTTCACTCATATTTTGAAACTTCATTTTTAAATTATTTTATAATAATTAATATTTTTTAGATTATATCTTATTTTATTTTATAAAAAATGTGTAGCATCAAACACTTTGCTTGTGTTTTATGCTTTCGATAGCTTTATAATCACTTTTATAAATGCAATTTCATGCAGACATCAATATAGGACGTCTGATTTTTGATGTTATTAAATAGTACTTAAATATAGAGGAATCCTGATGTATTAAAGCTAGATTCAGATGTTAAAATACACAGAAATTTTGTGCATTA